>NW_026057582.1:29003882-29194473 GCF_023721935.1 Panthera uncia
TGGGTGGTGGATTCATGTTTAAGCCATCCCTGAAGTATTATTAGTTAGTATGTCAAGTATCCTAAGTAGAAATATGTAGACAGTGGTATTGGCAAGTCTCTGGAAGATTTCCATCGGGGTTCATGCTCCCTGAGGTGAAGCACAATAGCTTCCAACACTCCTCTCTGAATCCGCACCGGAAAGTTCATTGGTTGGCATAAAGGGACATCGGAAATCATTTTCCAATGGTGAAAGGAGGAATATGAATGATGTGTGAATTGGCTAGAAACTTCAAGGTTTGCACGAACCAGGTGTCCAGCCTGGCTAGCCTAATGACCTCACATTTTCAGAGGAGGGCAGACTAGAACTTCATCTGGTCCTCTGTCCTGAATAGGAAGCTATCTGACTGTTTCCCCAGGAGAGGTGCTCACTGGGGTGCCTGAAAGGGCAGAGGGAAGAATCCTTGAGATTGCAGAACAGGTTGTGTGAGCGCTTCTGAATCTGCTTGCTAATAAGTGTTTGCGTGTCCTGTAGAATCAGGTCTGAGGCTGCTTTTCATTGTTCCAGACCCGCTGGTAGAGAGATGGTAGAGAGGGGCTTTGGGTGCTCATGGCTCACTTCTCTCATTGGAGGTAACTGACAGCCCCCAACAAGAGCCACCAGATCGGCCTAGGCCACTTCTCAACATCCCCGCTCCCCAGCACCTCCCTCAATCCCCCTCACACAGTGAAGGCCTAGCAGTGGGTAAACAAGACAATGTAGAAGAGAAAGACAGTCCATAAATTCTGGTGACCAGGAGCTTAAATTGTAATAGCCATTAGTTTTCTGCTTTGCCAGAGTATAAACCAGAAACTATTAAAGGCCATAACCATGGTGTGGGGCAAATGCTTCAGAGAAGGAAGGGTAGGATGTGAAGAAGGAATACCTTCAGTTTGGTACTGTGATAGTAGTCAAAAGAGCACTGTATTAGGAGTCAGAAAATCTTGGTTCTAAGTTACTATGACAGTTAGCAAGTGACTTAACTTCTCAGCTTCCTTTTGTGGATCTCCTTTGTCTCTTTAGCAGGTAGTTGTGAAGATCAGATGAGGACAGATGAGGAAGAAAATGTCTGCTATGCTGCAAAACCCAATACATCATGTAGGTTTCGTGCCAGGTAAATAAATATTAATGAAATATCTACTATGTATAGACCCTGCACCAGGCTACATAGTCCAGGGACTTCAAAAGTAAATAAAAAGCGTATACCTACAAAATGACTTGTATAAGGATGTTCATAGCAGCTTTATTCATACTAGCCTCCAAGACTGGAAACAGCCTAGGGGACCATCAACAGGGAAATGGCTAAACAAATAGTGGAAAATCGATGCAAAGGAATGCTAGTCAGCACTCAAAAAGACAATGATTACGGATATATTGGGGGGACAAAAGGATGAATCTTAAAAATATGCTGAATGAAAAGCTTATGCAAAATAGTATATACTATATCTATTTAGCCCAAACAGTATACTACAGGATTCTAGAAGTGTATGAAGTTCTAGAAGAGGCTAACCTAATCCATGAGAAAAACCCAACCAGTGGTTACCTATGTGCAATTGTCATTATATAGGTATATGCACTTGTCAAAACTCACTGAATGGGAAACTTTAATTTTGTGTACGTCACCAAATACATTTTATAAATGTACAAAATAAAATTTATAAAATTTTAAATTTAAATTTCATTAAATTTAGTTTTAAATTTCAAATTTTATAAATTTTATCTTAAAAAATCCTTATTGTTCTAAAACAATATTGAATTCTAGTTGATAATATGCACACTGAAGTATTTACTGGTAAAGTTTATTGATTTCTGCAACTTACTTTTTTTTTTAAATATAATTTATTGTCAGATTGGTTTCCATACAACACCCAGTGCTCATCCCAACAAGGGGCCTCCTCAATGCCCATCACCCACTTTCCACTCCCCACACCCATCAAGCCTCACTTTGTCCTCTGTATCTGAGAGTCTCCTATGGTTTGCCTCCCTCCCTCTCTGATTGCAATTTTTTCCCCCTTCCCCTCCCCACTGGTCTTCTGTTAAGTTTCTCAAGATCCTCATATGAGTGAAAACATACGGTATCTGTCTTTCTCTGACTGATTTACTTCACTGAGCATAATACCCTCCTCTCTTGCACTGTTGGTGGGAATGCAAACTGGTGCGGCCACTCTGGAAAACAGTGTGGAGGTTCCTCAAAAAATTAAAAATAGAACTATCCTATGACCCTGCAACCTATTTTTAAAAGCATCACAAATAACATGGAGAGAGGGATAGGTCTATTAACAGTGATAAAGTAATTATAGCAAAATGTTAGTTGTAAAATATGACAAGTACACGGGTATTCCCTGTACAATTCCTTTGGACTTTCTATTTGTTTGAAAATTATCCCAATAAAATTGGAAAGGCCCCTGACCACTCTCCCCTCCCTTTCATTTTGCTGTGTAATTTGGAGATATTAAGAAAATGAACGTGCGATAAACACAGCTGCTGGGAGAACGCATTTTTCAATGCATCATGTAAACTGCATTGTCTATAAATCTTGCTTGCTTTCTTTAATTATTGAAGAAGGTACAAAATCCTCTCACAGGAAGTAGCTCCATTTGATTTGGAACAAGATCTTGTTTTAATGGCCTTGAAGAAGGCTCAGAGAAAAGAATTCCACTTTCTAACACAATAAACACAGGACGATTTCCAGAATGTATGTATCTCTGTCTCAGAGGTGCCCGTGACATGCACTACGGGGCACATAAGTTAAAACTGTGTTGGTTATTCACAGAATAAAACATGCAGAATAGTATGGATGTCCATCAACCATCTATTAACAGCTAGCAAATCAGCAGACTACAGTGGGGCCATATAACCACATTTTGGGTTTGGGATTGCAAAAAGGCAACTCTAAGCTGGTTTATTTTCTTTTAGATATTAAGGTCTGACATGCAGGGGACTGCTACCAGGTAAATGGTGTGTCCTTTGGAGGTGAGCCTACACATGAAGATGCATGAAAGAAAATTGATAACGGGAAAATTACAAATGATTCATCTGGTTCCAGGGTTCCATTTATAAAAATAGTAAGAGCAGGACAAGTTGCTTCCTTCTGTAGCGTCAAGGTTATTTCAATCACACAGAGAAAGGCCTTCAACATTCTTGTGTTGCTATGTCACCAGCTTCGGTCTCCACTCAGCCAGGCTGGTTCTTTAAGAAGAGAGAGGGACGCACGTCCCCCCAGAAATGCCCTGAATCTTCACTTGATTTTCATTTGGGCCCAGATACTGTCAGGTTTCCCTCTGTTCCTTGGCCTCACCAAACTGAGTCTGGGCGTGGGAGCCTGATAGACCTAGGACCGAGTGTGTGATCACTCATCCATCCAATGTACATATATGCTGCACCTGTCTCAGGTGCTGGGGATACGGTAGTGAATAAAATAAAGACCCTGCTCTCCCAAAGCTTACATCCTAATGAGAGAAGTCAACAACAAACAACAGTTGAGTGAATACTAGGTTGGATGGTAACAGGAGCTTGGATAAAAAAATCAAGTGGCAGTGTGACCCCATTTATTCAAGTAAAATGGGGAGATTGATATCGTCTCTCATTGGGAGATGGGGTTGACCATACAGCGCCTCCCCATTTTTTCATACCGTTCTCCCCAAATTTGGGAATGGAATGATAAGATTTCCCTGAAGAACGTACGGTCAAAAGACAGAAATGATGGATTGAAACAGTGATATGCAAAGACAACACAGAAAGGGAAACTTACTCTCAAAGTGAGACTACAACTTGATTGAAGGCCTGGCATTGAACATCTAAAGAAAGAACACAGCAGCCCAATCGGGTGGCTGTCAGTGTTGGAGTCACTGCAAGCTGAACGAGAGAGTCTAGGGCCATTGGAGTCCCCCACCCAGCCCCGTGGCATCCAGCCTCACAGCAGGCAGGGCAGCGTCAGAGCCTAGACTCTCACAGGTCTGTGACCCAGCCAGCAAGATCCTCTACCTCATCCAGACTGCTCTGCTTCAATGCATAAGTAACCGGATGATCCCAAATTATGTTCTCATCGTTGCCCTTAAAGAGACGGCCCTGATCAAAGAATACATGTAACTGGTTCACAGAATAATGACTGCGAGATAAGTGGCTGGCGTTCCTGTTTTTATACATCAGTCCCTTAGGAGTCAGGAGAGTGCATGTCTCCTAGACCCTCATTCACTCCTGGTTATACAATCCGAATTCGAACCTACACAGCTGAGATCCAGATCTTGGAAAATGGTGACCCCTCTGAGATCCGGTCATTGTGTCAGGTCTCGCCAGGGGGCCAGCCTGTCTTAACTGTTTGCCTTCCTCAGAGTGGAAGAACTGGAATGGAATGACTGGAAAAATTACAGGCAATGTGTGCTAAGTGCTTATAAGAACGTGGAACATAGTAGGTACTCAATAAAAGACGTAAGCCATAAAGCACTATAAGGATTCAGCTCTCACATCTTTAGGCAGTGAACTTGGCTGTCAACCGTCCCACAGCCATGCCTCTCCATCCCCTTAACCAACCCTAAGCACAGCCACCACTCCTGAATGTTGTGGTTGGAATCTCCCTGTACCACGGACTGCCAGCCACCGCGCTCTCCACACCATCACCGCAGAAAGCCATGGTCTGGAGACAGGGCTTGCCCTCCAGAGAGCATAGTTTAGCTGATGCTCATACCATAGGCAGATATGATCTTGATACGGTGCCCCTTGTATATGCCTTTATCTTCCGTGTGTCTCATGCAAGCCTTCTACTTTGTCCCTTTACAACCTGTGAAACCACAGAGGTAGGCACCGGGCTGTTCCCCCACTCCCACTGAAGGTTAGCACATAACCGGCTTTGCCAAACACGCACTGAAAAACAGCTTACTGAAAATAGTATTGTAAGCATTGTGGTAATGGCAAGTACACAAGGATCAACCTGGATCCTCTGATGTGGATCTGAATTTAAGGGACAAGTCACATGCAGAAGTTGTGAAAGTTGATCTCCGTTCATTTTTCATACCGTTTCCACACTTATAAACAGTTTTAAAGTTCTACAAGCCCCGCATTCCATAAATAATGTACCTACCTGTGAAATGACTGCACTCTATCCCACCGGAAGAAAATATCGAGGTGGCATTTGCAAGCCAGGAAACCACATATGTTCAAGGTCAAGTGGAAAGTAAAGGTTATCCGCTTGAGCCCCCCATTATCTACATTTCTTCCAAGTAGCTGTCTACTTTACTGCTTTGACACCTTCAGTGAGAGGGGACTCATTCCTCTGTAAATCCAGGGCAGAGATGCCTACATTGAAAACGGAAAGGTCTGGCCCCTGAAGTGTGATAGTCTGAGGAACCTGACTTCTGGGGACAGACACCTCTTCGACCCGATCTCTCTCTGCCAGTTCTATCTGGTTTGGATTCACACCTTCACACCCTTCTAGGGATGGCTCATTCAGGAGTTAAGCATCCTGTAAGCCACCTAGTTACTCCTCACACCCCGCGGCCCACACCCACTCACAGCTCATGGGCACCTATACTCTGTTTGGTGTCCCAGGAAGCGTCTGGCTTAGGCTTGCCAGGACCTGTAAGTTCTGTTACCATGTCTGGTCTCCTCAGCTCTCATGCCAGCAAGTTGTTCCTTCCAGGCCTCTCTGCACTTCCTCCCCATTTGGTTCTTTCCTCCTCGACTGACCTCCCTCAGGCATGACTTCCCCACTGTGCCTGCTCAGTCTCTTGGTTCCTCCACCAAGAGGAGTTCCTCCACAGTTCCTCCACCTTTGGGCCTCAACCCAGACGTGCCTCTTCCCTATGGACATGACTTCCATGTCAGACCTCTCAGGTGGAAGCCACCCATTCTCCTGCTTTCCAGGTGATGTAGGGGCAGAGGCAAGATAGTTGTCTTAGTTCTTACTATACTATTTCCTGACCCACAGTCTTCCAGTCTACTTAAATAGAAAACTGAATGGAGAAAGGAAGAGAATGAGTTGTACAGATACTAGGAAGAGAACGTTCCAAGGAAAAACAGCAGTGAGTGCAAAGGCCCTGAGGCGGGATCCTGACATCAATCTAAATCCTTTTCATAACCTTTTACAGCTGTTTCCTACCACCTTCTTACTCATACCCCCTCACTCATGAAGGACTTCAGAGCCTAAATCACAGTCCTTCTTCCTACTCCTAATCCTACCCTATCCTGTGCCATCTTGAACAAGTTCATGTCGGTGTAGAAACCTCCCCCAGAAATGCTGTTCTAGGTTCCGGGACCACCTTGATCTTTGCCAACAGGCCACTCTGGCAATGCATTTCCATAGCCATACCTTGGCCTTGTTAATGCCTAATAATGCTTTCAAATCACAAATTCTTCTTGCTTGGATTATGGAAAGATCTTCCTTACTGGTCTTTTCCTTCTACCCTTGTCTTCCTTTTGTGAATTCCTCATGTTGTCTCCAAAAGGACTCTCATGAGAGGTAACTCAGATCACGTTACTTCGCTGCTCAAAACTCTCCATTGGATTGGCCGAGGATAAACTCCAGAGAATTTATAATAACCGACCGCACACAACCTCATCTGGCCCCTTGCCACCAGCTTGAGTTCAACTCCTACCATTCTCCTCCAGGGAAGAACAGGCTCCTGCCTCAGGCCATTTGCACCACCACTGTATTTTCCTGGAATACTTTCTCCCCACATTCTTTCAGGTTCCTATGTAAGTGTCAATTTATCAGCAGGCTTTCCTTCTGACTCTATCATCCCACCCCAGCCCTCCTGGCCCCATCTTCTATTGCCTAACTCAGGTCTACTTTTCTTCCCAGCACTTTTACCATGGGGCTGATTGCTGCGTGGTTTTTTGAAGTTATTTGCTTATTACCTGGTGTTGCCTGCCACCAATAGAACATAAACCACATGAGGGCAGTGACTTCTGTTCATCAACAGCTCCTCCAAACAGTGCCTGGCTCATAAACGGTACTTATTCAGTAATTATTGGATGAATAAAGAAACTCCAATATCCCACACCTACCTCACATTCTTACTTCCACCAAACCTACTCTTTGACTTTATGGAAGCTGTCAATTCCTTGACAGTTAAGTGAAACCACAACAATGATGACAACTGAACATTAATGTGGTGCTTAGTTCGGTGCCCAACAGAAGTATTTTTCGTGCATTATTTATTTTAACCTATGTGGTTGATATTCCCATAATTTCCGCTTTACAGTTGGGGAATGGATTTCTCAGTCCAGCCTGGACTGGAGGAACAATGCTCATCTAGTCTTTAGCGGCAGTTTCCCTCACGCCTCCCCTCGGCCTCCAGTGTCCCCACCCTGAAAATCCCCTCCATCTTTATCAGTTTAGCAGTTCATTTTCTCTGCTCCTGCCTGCTCGATACTTAGCTCTGTTGGACTGAAGAGGGGATGAAAATGCAGACTGGTCCCTAGAGTTTATGGTCTCTGTGGGACGCATGGTTTTACGTGTCAGCTCGGGTAGGCTCCAGTAGCTGGTTATTTAATCAAATACTAACCTAGGGGTGGCTGTAATGGTATTTTGCCAATGTGGTTAACATCTGTAATCAGTTGACTTTAAGTAAAGGAGCTTTTTCTCCGTAATGTTCATGGGCCTCATCCAATCAGCAGGAAGGTTTAAAGGCAAAACTGAGGTTTTTCTGAGGAGGAAGAAAATCTGCCCTAAGACTAACATTGATTCCTGTCTGGAAGTTTTTATACTATAGGCCTGTCCTACAGATTTCAGATATACCAGTTTCCACAGCTGCATAGGCCCTCTCCTTGAAATAAATCTCTTTATTTCACACACACACACACACACACACACACACACACCCCTACCCTATTGGTTCTGTTTCTCTGGAGAACTCTAATAGAATTTCCAGTCTTCATTGGGCCTCCACTCTCTCTTAGCAGCTATTTTATCATCGCTGGTCACCCACACTTCTCATCCCTCAATTAGTTCTTCTAGCTCCCCACTCTGTCCTACTCTCTCGTAAAGCTGACTTTATTTTTTACTTCACAAAGACAATTAAGGCTATTAGGTCTGAGCTTCAAATTCTAACCTCACATGTATAAAAGTCTCTCTGCTTGCAGCCTTTTTTTCTCTCGAAGGGACATCCACAGGTACTGTGTGACATAACTTCTCTCCTCACCACAGGAAGGGATGACCAATCCAAATGAAACTAAACTAGATATCAATTGTCTAGTTTGGTAGACTAGAAAATGCTATTTCCCTCTTTTGGAAGAATCGTTTCTCCCTTTCCATTTGGCTCTGTCAAGGTTGCTAACTTGATACTCCAATTCCAGGACCATCAGATGATAAGTAGCTCAGGTTGAGTCCTTCATAATATTCTACAAGTCCCTGAACAAGTGATTGGCCTATGAGATTGGCAAAGGATGTGAACTGGGCCAAACAGAGCCCTTCCCAGTGGGGTTTTGTACTGAATGGTGGAGGGCCAAGTCTTATTTCTTAGTCATCACTCTGAGTTGTAAGGACATGAGTTCAGATCTATGAATGGCCATATAAAGCATACCGTGAAGAGCATAGGTCAACAGATGGGCAAAAGGGAGGAAAGAGAGTCTTGATCCTATTGTTTGAGTCTCCGAAATCTCTGAGCGGGGCTCTATCCCTGGACTTCCCAGTGGGCCAATACACTTAGGATTCTTAAATTAATTTAATCTGGGCATCTGTCACTTGCATACCAAAGTCTTGATTACTTTAGGAACAGATTTTCCAGAAATTTCAAACTAGAAACCTAAAAGACTCTCAGTCATCTGGGGAGAGCTAAGGCAAGAATCAATGACATGTCACATGTTTAACAATGTAGTAAAGAGCACTGCTGAATCTTCAGTCCCTACAAGCAGACACTGGAGGGTGACTCGGTGGGGCCACCAGCCTTCAGTGAACATCTCCAGCCTTGAGGGAATCAGATGGACACCAGACACCTAGTGACCACCAGTGACATGATTTTCCACACCAAAGTCAAGATCTGCTCCACCAGAGAAGAAAGGGGACAGGGGCTGGCAATTAGAGCCTTTGGATAAGGGAGGGGATGGGAACAAGGAGTGGGAACTATTTAAGAATCAGCATTAAAGTAAATGGATGTTTTAACTCAGAATTGCTGGTAGATCATAAAATGTTGAGAAGAGCTTGTTTTACTCTACTTTCCCAAGATGTTACCATTGGGGGAAACTGGGTTAGGGGTATTTGTATTGTTTTCTACAAAGGTATCTACAATGACCTCACACAGTGGGGGACATGCAAACAAGGAGGAATTGTAATGGAATAAACGTGGAAAGGGCAGAAAAACACCTGATATTTCCATCTTAATTTAATGGCCCCATCTAGAGTCTTCAGTCTGTCTTGTCCTTTTACTCTGCCTATCCTCTTTGCTCTGTTCCTAATCCTGTCAGTCTCACTTCTAACACCTGGCTGAACTCAGTCCTCTCACAACTACTGCCACATTCACTGCCTTTGTTCAAGCTCATCCTTCTACCACTCACAGGGTTGCAACAACGTATTTGTTGAGCTTCCCTGCTCTGACCTCACCCCACTCTGTTTCTTCTAAACACCAGACTTAATCTTTCTCAAAAACCATTTTATCAGCTCACACTTCTGACTAAAATCCCCCAGCGGCTCCCTACTACCAAGATGATAAAAGCATTTGCTAACATGGCAAGCCAGTCTTTGTGTATTTATATTAATTCTTCCTGGTATTTGATGTGTTCTTTCCTCCTGGGAAAGATTATCCCGCAAGATTCAGTTCAAGTGCCCCTTCCGTTGTTAAATTTTCCTGGCACCCTCATACAAAATTAGGTGCCCTCTCTAATCTCTGGACACTTTTGTTTTTGTGCATTTTGGTGCATGAATTTCTTTTCCCCCGTCCCCAGTCAAGTGCCTGGAACACAGTTGGTGCTAATGAATAGTTTTCTCGAATGGCTAGTGCTGGGAGGAGGCTCCAAAACCTTGACGATCACCATCACCCAAATGGTGCTGACCACCTTCCCCTGCTCTTTGCTTTTATTCTAACGTTACATATACTGGGATAGTTTTCTAATCTGCAGGCATCTAATTTTATTATGAAAATAAAAAAGAGAAATAAGATTCACTATATGTAAATTTCCCTTTCTGTGAAATCTGATTGAACACGTGCATTCTAATATTAAGGCACACACAACATCTTCCTATTTTCGGTCCCTTTACAAACACTGTTGCAAGGATCAATTCCTTTGAAAGAAATGCTGTATGTCTAATGGGGGGCAATAGATGAAGGGTGTCCTGCTTATTGGGCATCCTGTCCAGCAGTAATTCTCAAACCTTAAAGCGTATAAAAATTAACTGGGGATCTTGCTAATATAATATCAAGATTTTGATTCAGGAGGTGTGAGTGAATCCACGGTTCTACTCCTCTAACAATATCCCAGGTGATGCTCATGCCACTACTGGCCCATGGACCACATTTTGGTGGTGAGGCTTTATAGGGCTTATGATAAAGTGGCAGCTCTGGGGTCCCCAAACATGATCATCAAGCCACAGGCAGTAGAAAAGTGTCTCTTTTTGCCCAGAGACCCACACAGATATACCCAGTTATGTGCCATCATTCAGCTAGTTAGAAGACAGAAGAAATCATATTCTTAGTCTGGTATACTTTGATATAATCTAAATTCTAAAACTACCATCTGATATAAGATGCTAAACAAGAATATACCAATTAAAATGGCCCTTTCTTTAAAAACACTGGTTTTGAAGACCAACTTATAACTTGCTTTAGGAACTGCTAACTGCCTAATTAAAAATGATTTTGGTGGCACCTCCAGTTAGCTTTCCTTTGAAATTTCAGAGACGGAGGCTGATTACTTTCTCAAGGTGGGTGGGCCTTGGTTATAGATTTGGGTTTTTATTTATTCTTAGTTTCCCAGAATAAAGTGAAAATTACATCCAAACACCCTTGACTCTGAGGAATTTGCTTTTAAGCGAGAAAACTGAACTCTACAAAGCACTTGTTTTTTTCAGAGATCTTAAGATTGGTCATGACGGCAGCAAGAATCCCAAATGGTAATGGCCGTAAGCACAGAACGACATTAGAAAATCAAACGTAGGGAATGAGCCTAAGCATCCATTCATGGGCACTTAGTTAAATGAAGTATACACACTCCAGCCACCAATAAACATGACAAAATGGATGTATTTTACTGATATAGATATTTAAGATCTATTAAGTAAAGAGATCAGATTTGATTACATTTAGTATGATCCTATTTCAGCAAAAAAGTATAAAATGTATGCTAGAGAAATGCACTCTAAATTATTAATATTAGGTGTTTTTGATAGTGGTGTTACAGAATATTTTTCTTTTTTCCAAAATCAACAGTTTAAAAAAATCTAATTCACAATGGACCTACTTCCACAGAAGCCTAAACTCTAAGAGTACAGAGTCCAAGTGCTAGAAAATAGCATCTTTGTTTATTGTGAAATATAAATATAGAGCCTCAATCTGACCAGGGGCTTAATGTTATCAGTGGAGAGAAGAAAACGCAGTGAGCCTGCCTTTCATTATGATTCCCACCAGGTCCTAATGAGCCAATAGGGGGGAAATCTGAGACTTGCCGCCCAAGATGGGTAAACCTCTAATATTAAGGGGAAGCAAATACTTTTTGTGGCAATTCTGACAGATTTGAAGGTCTGGGTCAAGGCCTTGAGGGATGCTGAATTCCTCAGGCTTGCTATCAGCCATTTGTTGCACACAAACTATGCCCTTTTCCTCCCTACTTTAGTTGTGTGATAGGTGTGGCTACTTGAGTTTATAGAGCAACTTGTGGAAGACTTATAGGTCAGAGGTTCTTAATCTGGCTTCCATGGATCAGATCAGGGAAGGCCTATGAATTGCCCCAGAAATTAAATATAAAACATTATGCGTTTATGTACACATATGATTTGTGGAAATCAGAATCCATACTTTTCCTCAGATTCCCAAAGTATAAAGTACCTTAGAAAGTGTCGGGAATTACTGATGTGCAACTTTTCACAAGCAGGAGGAAAAAATTTCAGCACATCCATGTTTCTTATATGTATAATAAAATACACAAAAATTATTTTATGTAGCCAAGTGAAACACCCATTACTAAACAAGACCACAAAGAACAGGAAAAGAAAACCCAAAACCTCTAAAGGACCAAAAAATCCATTCTCTTGTTACCTGTTGCAAATTGGACCACTGCCCTCTGAAAAATTTACCTCAGTTGTTTGGGGCAAAAATTTCTTTCTTTCTTTCTTTCTTTCTTTCTTTCTTTCTTTCTTTCTTCCTTCCTTCCTTCCTTCCTTCCTTCCTTCCTTCCTTCCTCTTCCTTTCCTCTCCTTTCCTTTCTTTTTAATGTTTATCCACTTCTGAGAAAGAGAGAGTGAGACAGAGCACGAGTGGGGGAGGGGCCGAGAGAGAGGGAGACACAGAATACGAAGAAGTCTCCAGGCTCTGAGCTGTCAGCACAGTGCCTGATGTGGGGCTCCAACCAACGAACTGGGAGATCATGACCTGAGCCGAAGTCAGATGCTTAACCGAATGAGTCACCCAGCCACCCCAAGGGCAAATATTTCTATAATAAATACAAGTCAAATGGCTCCCCAAAATGCTCTGATGTCTTTACCACATCTAAATTCCTTTTCTGTCTCTTCTTGCAGGCATCTTCTTCTGTGGTATTTCTCAAACTTCAGTTTGGCCAGAATAATTGTCAAGGTTTATTAACCACACGGATTGATTCCTGGGCCCTAACCCCAGAGGTTTAGAGTGTGGCCCAAGAGGTGACTTTTTTGTTTCTTAGTAAGCTTCCCAAATGATTCTGGTGTAGGTGGTCTTCCCACCCCATATGGAGTAGAACTGGCCAAATAGAAACCCTGCTTTCCATTGCAAAATCCCCCATCTGGATGGCTTGAAGCAATCCTTCCTGACTCTTGAAGGTCTGGTCTTCTATATTGTCCTTTTCTATTACCAGACTGGGGGGGGGGGGGAGGTATCACCTTGTCCCAGCTGTTCCAAACTTCCCAGGCTGTATCTGCACAAATGGCTTTTAAATGGGCTACACCACCCTGAACCACAAGCAGTATGTGTTTTCATCAGAGACATCACTTAATACACTCATTAGAAGTTGAACACAGATTTCTTATCAGGGACAGGGACTAATGACTATAATGAATGCACACTTTAATTCAGTCTAATGGAGGTGACAATCAGAGGTGTGATCAAGACACAACTAATGAATCTGCTAATTGAGCTCCACTGCTACATTTTGGTTGGGTTTTAAATCATTACAAGAATCTCCTTAAGAGAGTGAGTTGTGTGCACGATGTTAAAACCGGAAGCCAGGTTTCTGTGTTGTTCCGTTACTGCCTTCCCTAGGAAAAACTGGGAAGAATACCGCAGAATATTTCCTTTTATGTTTGATAGACTGATCATTTGTTTCCCAAGCTCATAGTGAAGACTAATGAGAAAATTTCGTCAACAAATTTGAACTCTTGAAGGGGAAGTCTTTATAGAATTCTAAGGAGTTGTAATTAGCATGCAGTTAAACCTCATTAATTTGGATTCCACAAACACAGAATTTGTTATAATTTGTTCAAAAAAACCACAATAAAGTTGGTCTTTGTGATATAGAGAAAGGCCTTTTTAAGTAAATTAATGAGATAAGTAAAACTGCTCAGGAAACATTTAATCATAATGATTACTCAGTTTTGGAGCAGAAATGAAACTTGAAGATCATTCAATTGAGGGGATTTATTCTCAGTTGCACCCACAGTAAACGAAATCAGCACTTAGGCATCCTCTCCTCCAGTCCAGAACTCTCACCATCCTAGTTATTATTATTGGTAATGTTTCTATTGATCAGATGTATATCTTATTTCACTCAGTAAATATCAACCAGTTACCTATAGCCCACATTTTTTTGCCAGAGTATCTGGTAGCAGGCATAAGGGTTACACAATCAATCTGACTTTTCTTCTTTGCAAATTTCACCCTCCCTTTCTACAAGTAATAACCC
Source organism: Panthera uncia (assembly GCF_023721935.1). Taxonomy (NCBI): domain Eukaryota; kingdom Metazoa; phylum Chordata; class Mammalia; order Carnivora; family Felidae; genus Panthera; species Panthera uncia. The sequence goes on from NW_026057582.1 coordinate 29,017,917, forward strand.
TAGTTGCATTGGTCACATAACCCTTAAACTTAACTGCAACTCACCAAAGTGATTCCATTTTAAGGTAGTGAAGGCTCTCGAATCATGTTGACTTTATAAAGATACGAATTAGATCTGTCTCACACTGCACTGTATCTCGGGTTCTCCTGGAGACGTGGCAAGTGTTATTGCCACGGCCTTTCACAAGGAAAATGTAACACTTATGGCACTCATGACAGTTTCCAGGGTTCAAGTAGATGCTAAGAAGTGTAGCAGAGTGTATTCCCCAGAAGGCAAGTGGGCTGGATGCCAGGATGGCTCATAAGGCACCATTTATCTGGAGGATTCCCTGGTCTGGGAATCACATTAACTAAGTTCAGACCAAGGAATCTTTTTGTAAATATATTAACTAAACTGGCCATCAGACCACAAGGCTCACATCAATAGTGCCTGTGACTTTAATATATATTATATGGGAGTCAAATCTAACCAGCAGATTGCTCAGTGATCATGAAAGCAGGAGAGTAATTAGTAATAAATGTTAATGGCATGTCCACAATAGACACGGAGTGGACATGTTTACGCGCCTGCTTCACATCTAACCCTCCTTTTCTTCTTCTTGTCAGCACTCTACCACATGGATCTGTAAACCAATTAGCCATAATTGCACACAGCATTTCTCTTGCTGAAGTAATTGGATACAAGGTTGGTATGAAATCAAAACTGGCCCAATCAGTGAAGTTCAAGAATTTTTACTTTTTTTATGGAGGAAATAGATGCTTTCTATCTGCCACATTACCTGTTCATGATGGTGTGTGGCTGCATATAAAAGTAAATTCAACTAAACAATTATTTAAATAAATTAGGTTTCTTCCTCCCTTCTCTGCCCCTCCATCAATAAAAAGAAAAGTAGCAGCAGGTAGCCACTGTCATTTGTTCAGAGTCTTAAAAAGGTCAGACCTGAGGTCTTAACAAGTGTCCTGGATTTTCCCTCATGAGCACAAGATGATTTCTACAGTTTCAGAAATTACTGCCATTTTTAGACAGTAGGATAGAAGAAGGTGCAAGAAGAAAGAACAGCACTTTGGGAAGCAAAACTTTTAAAGAAATAATCAGCAGACTTACACTTGTGTCTCATTGGCTATGTCACATGGCATTCCCTAGATACTAGGAAGTTTGGAAAATGTAGTATTTTAGCTGATTCATTGCAAAAACAGATGTTCATGTTAGTTAGGAAGAAAATTAAAATGTGTAATGGATAAATAACACCATGCAGATCTTTGTGAATATAAATTGGAAAATCTTGTGAATTCTTTTGACATGTAAAAAATTACAATAGGAATAAAAATAGAAGGAATATTTTTTCTTCCAAGATACGACATTTTGATTAGCTTTGTGTGATATCCTGGGATCTGATTTCGCATAGAGAAATGGAAGCAATGAAGAGAGGGTCATAGGAGTGGATTATGAGGAATCAGCACCCTCTTATATGGTCTTCAGGTATGAGTAATCTCTGAGTCAATGAATCCTCCCAAATGTCTCCATTTCACTTCTCTGGGTTCCATCTTTCCCTCTCAGTGCCCCAATTCTCACTTAACAGACGTAGAAAGTCTGTGAATTCAGCCTATGCTGTGATTCAACAAGGCAAAGGATCAGAACATTTGACATGCCTGTGTCTATAAGAGATGATATTCTTTTAGGCCAGGTATAGAAAATTCACTTGTCTTCTGAGCCCACAACGAAGCAAGAATTGAAAACCTCGAGCCTGTTCTCTTTCTATTTGTTTAAGTTCTCTAGTGCAATTACACAAAGCCAGTGGAAACACATTTCTCTGAAATATTATATGGGAGCAGCCACTTGAGCCCACCCGTCTTGCCTTCAAAAGGCACTGCACTCCCATTAGCCACAGCCAATGTACAAGAAATATTTCACTGCATATGCCCTCAGACCCAACTACATTAAATAACGAATTCCAGATTCCTATTTCCTTGCCAGTGTGCTACACGAAAACATTTCAGGCACCAATTACTTTACTCAGTTGCAAAAACAGAATCTACTTTAACCAGGCTAAGTTGAAAGACATTAATACAAGATAGTAGGTAGCTCACAGAATTGCTCGAGGGCCTGGAAATAGGCTTGGGTGGTACAGATCCAGAAACAACTCACATAGGAAAAAAGCACTCAACCAAATCACACACTGACATGGATCCTCGTATGTGACACTAACACCCCTTAGTTCTAGATCCTAGAGGCTCTGCCAAGCACCACAGAAGAACCATACCAATGTGGAAGTATGTCTACCCTAGCCTCCATGAGTACTGAAAGAGAATATAGAGCCCTCATTACTGCTGTTGGTAAATACCTTATGAACATGAAGAAAACCAACATTAGGTTAAAGCTGATATTGAAGAAGGCCGAACGCAAACAGAAAGAAACTGGGTCTTTGAAATACCATTGAGCTACTAGATCAAAGCAACCTAAAAACCCCTTCTACCTTGGGTTTCCAGGGAGGTGAGTGAGTGGATTTGTTATTAGCTATGCCATTTTAATTTGGCTAACATGAGGTCTTAGTTGATGTAAGGGACACACTTACCGTGTAGACATAAAGATCGTGTCTTTGAGCTAGTGTGGTTCTTTTTCCTGCATAGTGCTTGAATAGGTACTTCTAACTTGCAGCTTATCAGGTTTCTGTTTCCCGGACTGGCTGATCTCAATGATGCAATGTTAATTCAAGATTTAATTATAACTTATATCCTAAAAATATAGAATGAAAATCTGAAGTCTAGATAATCTTGGAAATATAAGAAGATAAAAGTCCTTAAATCACAAAGGGCAGAGACGTACTTGGTTATGAAAGAATATGACAAAGATATTCAAACTAAAAATAAGATAAGCAATAGAGTGGAAAAACATCTGCATAACATATGACCAAGGGTTGATATCCCTAAGATGCAACATTTCTACAAATTGATGAAAATAAAATAAATAAGCCACTTAGTAGTATAAGAGGCAAAGTACACGAACAGGTAAGTGGTCAAAGATTGCACTCACATGTACAATAAATGCAAGAAAATACTCTCAACCTCACCAGTAGTTAAGAACAAGAAAAAAAATTTTCACAAAAATTTCACAAATATTTAAAAAATGAGAACATTCCCTGAAGATGACAGATAATGAGCATGACAAACATTTCTGGTGGGAATACAGTCAATCCTCATTATTTGTGGATTTTGTATTTACAAATTCACCTACTCCTTGAAATTTATTTGTAACCTCAAAATCAATGTCCTTTTTGCCATCTATTTAGTGCACATTTTCTGCATTGTTTTTTGGTGATTTTGTTGTTTTAAATGGCCCCCAAGCATAGTGCTGAAGTGCTGTCCAGTGTTCCTAAGCACAAGAAGGATGTGATATGTTTTCAGAGAAAAAATGTTTGTTAGACAAACTCTGTCCAGGCTTGAATTATAGTGCTGTTGGTTGTGAGTTCAATATAAATGAATCAATAACACATAATAAATATGCTGTCTTTATCAGAGACATACATAACATAAGGTTATGTGGTGACTGGTTGATGAAAATGTTGGAACCAGAAGCTCATAGGAACCTAACCTTGTATTTCCTCTAATGATTTAGTATTCACTACTGTAGTGTTCACAATGACTTTCTAGGACAAAACTAAGTGGAATCCGAATCAACTGTAATTTGCTTCAAGCTTTTAAGAAAGTAATATTATAATACTATGTTATATTACTACATATTAATATTATAATATATTAGTGTATTAGTATTATAATACTAACAATGAATACAGCTTTTGACCCAGAAATACCATTTCTGCAACTCTATTCCCCCCCAATAAAAGCAATGTTTATAATGGCAATAAAACATGTAACAACATTAGGAAGTTATCTGAATATTCACTGATGGGGAAATGCTTGACTATCTGAACATATCCAGGGGCACCTGGGTGGCTCAGTCGTTTAAGCGTCTGACTTCGGCTCGGGTCATGATCTCACGATTTCTCAGTTTGAACCCTGTGTGGGGCTCTGTGCTGACAGCTTAGAGCCTGGAACCTGCTTCAGATTCCGTGTCTTCCTCTCTCTATGCCCCTCCCCCACTCACTCTCACACACTCTCTCTCTCTCTCAAATAAATAAACATTAAAAAAATAAAAAAAATTGAACAGATCTGTGCCATGGGAAATTATACAAGTTTAAGGAATTAATGAATGTACTATATAATAAAGAAACTATATATATATAAACTTTGAAGAAATTCAAAGTTTTTTTTTTCAACTTTCCCTTATGTTACTGGTTAACTATTGTGGCAATATTTGGCCTTTGATGGAGTTTATCATCCATTAAACTTCATTTCCAAGCAAACTGACATATATATTTGTGTCTACATGTACATACATGCATATGTATGTGTGCATATACATACAAACATATATATGCATACTTTTTTTAAACCTGGAGAGCTTTCTATGATGACTTGAGAAATACAAATTTCAGAACAGTGTGTGTAATATGACCCAGTTTATAAAAAGAGACAACAGAAGCAAAAATCAAAGCCGTCCAATGACTGTGTACGTGTTTCAATGGGTAGCACAGAGTGGATAAGGGACGATGCTCACTCAGCGAATACTGTTACCTCAGGGGACAAGAAACAGAGGAGTCGGGTACAATTTACTTTTCTTTCAATCACAGTTGCATTCTCAGTTACAATGAACACATTTATATTCTTTTTTAAATTGAGGAGAAAATATAAAAAAAGAATATTCATGGGGATACGAATAAACAAAGCACAGATTCTTTGACCCCACGCCAAATTCCCAGTGTTTGTGCCATGAAGCCCCAGAATCTGCATTTTCAGAAGCACCTCAGGAGATTCTTAGGTGGGCCGGTGGTCTTCTTACCACACTGAGAAACCCAGCGCTGGCCTGACAATGCCCTTTGCATCCAGACAGCCTTCCCAAGGGAACACCACCGATGAGGTTGTTACAACTAAATGCAGCCATTACCCAGTTCTACTTCCACGAGGTAGTTCCCATATCGCCGCGATGGGAGCTTTGGATGTTCTCAGACTTTTCAACCATGCGTTGCCAGAAGCTCTGTTTCTTTCCCACCACAGATGGCTAATGGCATCTGTTGTGTGTGGGTTTACCTCAGGGAGCACCTTGATTTTCTTTACCTTCACAATGTTAGGGGAGGGGTCTGCCGCCGCCGTCTCTTGAACCAACAATTTTGGGTTTTTTTTTTTTTTTTTTTTCATGAGATCCATCTCCATCAGGAGAAGCCACCATTGCTAAACGGTGAGACGCACATCCCCCGTGTGCCTATTTCCATTGCTGAAGGAAGGACTTGGCTATCTTTACCACAAAGTCAAAGTGCTTTCTTTCTTTTCTACATCGGTAAAGGAAATGATTCTTTCCTCCAAAAACATATATATTCTCAGTTTATGTGATTATCAGAGAGAATTGTGACCTTGTTGCCCAATGGAAAAATCATGTGTTTCACGAAAGGCACAGAAAGGCACAGAAAGGGGGAAGTAAAGTGAAAAAGCAACAGATAAGCAACAACCGGGGGGTCGGGGGAGAGGGGAGGGGAGAGGGGGGATTACGCCTGATTAGCTCTTCCATATTATTTTTACAAGTTCACTATTTCAATGCAACTGTTCCTAGTCAGCAAGCATCACACGGAACTTACTTTAGTTACTGTCTCCTTAGCACAAAATTGTGAGACCTGCACTTTAATGTGCACGTGTTCATATTTTCCTTTATGTGTTAGTGAAATGATCTTTAAATATCTTATTACATTTCACATTTAAAGAGCCTGGAAAGAAATTTACCCTATACGTTAGAATTCTGCTCTCCCCTCAATGACAAGATTGATAACTCCTTGTGGTGGGGCTATGCCTTACATTTGTTTTGTTGTGTCGGCAGTAGTGATTAGGAGGAGTTAGGATAAATGGCAAAGGCTGCATGCTTTGAATACATCTGTGGTTTCTTCATAATATACATGACATCTTTGCATTTATAGAGAGCATGATCTGACAGCTAAAATACTGGACAGCATCCAGCAAGGCTGGTTAGACCAAAGGCTGCCTGTACGTTGCTCTGGGTGAGGCACGTGCCTTACCAAGGGAGTCTCTGAGCTTGTCACTCAATCTCTCTGAAATCAAAACGCCACCTCGGTGGAATAAACTACATTTTTAGTCCATGTAATTCTCAAAGCAGAATTTGGCTACACTGCATAAGGTAAAATGTACGCTTAGGCGCACTGTTTATCACGAAATCTTCTGATGATAGAATGGATATTGAGTGGAATACAATACTCTTTCAGTATCTAAGGTACTTTGTGTCCTCCAGAAGCTAAGGAAGAACTCCAGAAGAACTGGGAAGTTGAGAGAGGAACACAAGTATTCCCTCTCTTTCTATCCCCGGCTCTGTCAGGAAAGCAGTAGCCTCCTGGTACTCAGAAATTGACACAGCCCCAAAGAGGCAAGGGACAGAATAGAGATCATGCCTCTGATTGGCTGGATGTTGGGAATGCTTTCATACATGCTTGAAGAAGAAGGTTGGCTAGAAAAGGAAGAAGAGATTAGTGGCTTCTGGTGCTGAAAGCAATGGAGGCGACAAGTTGCAGAGAGTCTGACAGTGAAATGAACAACAAAGAGCAGAATTGGAACTCTCCTCTGGTCTTTGTTACTTTCACTACAGAAAGGGTTTCATGGTGTACTGGTGACAGCCCCAGACTAGAAGGTAGAATAACTTAGTCCAGTTGTGGCTCCATATCTTACAAGTCAGGTGATATTCTACACAAATCACAATTTCTCAAATCTCATTTTTTCTATCTGTAAAATGGGAATAATTTTGCTATCACATTGCTCTTAACGCCTCACGGCAGCATGGTTTTCTTCTACCTTTACCTGTTTCTTTCCTTACCTGCTTTCTGAAAAAGGACTGTACCTACATGTTCTTCTGGACATTATAGGCATAATTAAATGATTATGCAATCAATTGCTCCTTAGTTTTTTTTTCCTGCTAACATTTGCATGTGTCAGGGGTAAAAATAAGGTGGCAGCCAGATGCCTGTATTATATCTCAGCCTTTCAGAAAGTTAGCGCACATCTGATTCTTCTGGCTGATTTCTAAATATAATAGCTTGAGACATATATACACACACATATACATATATATTTATTTACTTATGTGAATATATATAAAATATGAACCCATATTTAGAAATTAACCACAAGGTATACAGATATAGATATATCTGTGCGTAGGTACGTGTGAACTCAGTGATTATTTTAACAGTGTTTTGTTTTGTTTCCAGCCAAGCAAAAGGTCTCCACTATACCCTACCCGGAGGAGCTCAGTGTGAACTCAAAAATACGTGAAAGAAAAGTTGCTGCTCTACCCTCCGAAACAAGATGGCTCCAGCACTAATGCCAGATGAGCCAATACCCCACCCAGAATTAGCTTTACCATCAACGACCATCTCTTGAGCACAACACCATGGCTTACAGTCTTAAGCAGGAAGACAGGTCACCGAGAAAAAGTCATGTTCAATATGTTCAGTGTTAAATAATAAAATAGTGTCAAATTAAACAAGTCCAGACTTAGATAAGGAGAGACTTTGCTTAAAAAGAGGATTTCAGAAGAGAAGTAGAGCTGGTGCAATAGGGACAGTGCTCTGGCCATAAGATCTCTAAGCCTCTGCTTAATCAAAATTCAGGCAGAAAGGGCTTCCTTTTCAATAGGGAGGACTAAACAAGGCTAGGAGGAGCGAGGGGGGGGGGGGTAAGCAGGTGGCATGATCTGACAGTTGAGCAGGAAAGATTTTCTCTGCAGCCAGCAGATTCTCAGGAAGCGCCATTAAGGAGGGATTATTCCTTGTTCCAATGCTTGCTGAACCTCAGGGGTGAGTAGAGGCCTCTGGGCTTAACTGAAGTTTGGTCAAGTCAAATTAGCAGGCATTTCGTCCAGGTTGACCAGCTGGGGCACATTCACAAATCATTTATGAGTCACATGGGGGAGATGACTCTGCAGTAAGCTATTTCCCAGTACACAAAAGGATGGGGACATTTCTTAGTCATCACTGTTTTCCAGAATCACAGGGCTCAGGTGAAGTTCAACCCTGTCAACAGTGAAAGAAAAAATTCCACTTAACCCCCAAACTGCTGATATTTATGAATAAAGCCCCATCTACCTGGAACCATTTGCCATCTATACTCAAGACAACAGCAGCTGCTAATGTATTTATGGTTTTGATGCCAATCTCAAAGTCTGCCCTCACACACTGTTACTCAAGATGTTGTGAGTGAAATTTGATGATGATACAAAGGTCTTGGGGAAGAAGAGCTTACTTTCCCATTTGGATAGTGCTGTTTTCCAGGGTGTTTCGTAGGACCCTGGGGCCAGCTTGGGTGGACAACATAATAGACTGAGTGCAATCTGAGATGGGCAAGAGAAGAGTATGTGACTTAACCTCATGTATAGTGTGGCTTTTTAGGGCATCTCTCTTGACCCATTCCAGAAGCTCGTGGGAGTAACATCAAAGAGGCATGCACAGAAAGTCTTGAGTAGCCACCCCGCCTATTTCATAGCTTCTAAGGGAGGATATACAGAAGTGGTGGTAAGAATTGGGAAACAACCCAAAATGCTGGCAAGACTATTTTTCCCCCAAGAAGAAACCTACTTAACAACAGGCCTAACAAGCCTAAAGGAAGCCTTTAGTGTTAACACAAGAAACTATAAAATAATCCAGGGGAATCCTGGTCTCACTAGCTCTGGCCTTCTGTCTACTCCTATCTGCTTTACTCCTTTACCCAGGTAATGGGATACTGTGAGGTCTTAAACCTGATAGGAGAAGCTTTCAAAAAGAATACGTGGTCAAGTACCTTTGCACAGTCCCACAAAAGGGGTTATATTGTGGGCTTATGTCCAATAAAAGTACTAGAGAATCACTCCCAGATGCTACATGCTAATTTGGAGTTTTTCCTAATTTTCCAAAATTAAGAACAGTGACAAACACGTACTGAGAAACAAACATTGATAGAGCATTAAGAGGAGAGATGTCACAGAGAGCAAGAAAACAAAACTGTAATAATTTATTAAATCTCTGATGTTTCACTGGAGAATTTCCAAATGTAATATGCCTGCCAATTTTTGAAAAAAATCTCCACCGTATCCAGCTACCCACAGCATCGATTCACAGCTCCCACTGACACAAACACTACCTTCATGGTTCCACATAAATCACAACACAATCCGCCTCCAGTTTCCCCATTCCCCTCCTCTCTGATGAAACTGTTGGCAGCCAACTCAGGCAATCGGTAAGGTCAGCTTGGCTGAACTGGGTCTTTGATTAGGTTATCGATAGGAATATGAGACTAGACAGCTAATCACGGGTACTCAGTGTAATTAGCATTGTTGTCTCCCTGAAGCATTGACCAGTGGTTCATGCCTTAGAAGTCTTGGTGGAGAGCCCTCAGGATGGATGTAAAAGGAGTGGTGTGCGATTAAAGTGTCAGGAGGGTGCTGTCCATTGGTCACAGCTATTTGAGTTTTATTTTTTAAATTCTGGCCTTCCCCAGGCATGCTAAGATCTATGGCCCTAGGTATTCTTCCCACCTAATGTGTTGGTTCTCCATTAGTTTCTTTGGTGAGAGCTTTCACTATGTGCAAGTCCAGCTTGAGGTAAAACCTAGCTGTCTGACCACCCACCTCTCAACTTATGGCAAAGCTAGATTCACCTGTAATGAACTCGGTGGCCAGGTCTAGTTTTTATTTTAATATTGTACGTCCTCACCACCTGCTTCTTTCCTTACTTTCCAAGGCTTGATGAAATGCCTAAGATAACTGAATTCCTTTGACTCAAAGAAGGTGCAAATGGCAACTCACTGCTCTCTAACTTTCAAACTTCAGGCTAATTTGGTGAAGCTTTGGGTTTTCTAAATCCAGAGGCCATCTTAAAATAGAGTCTTTTCCAGGTGAACCTTGAATGTCAGGTCTTTTCTAAGATGATTCTTGGGTTTGGGCTCACTGTGGATCTTAGGAACTTCATATCATCTATTGTATTGTGCCATCCCTCTTGGCTATCCAACTTTTCCCTTCTGGCTGAATTCTTCCCACCAGCTTTTAAACCTGAAACCTGTTCAAATATCTCCCCTCCAAAATAAATATTTTCTAGTCCTCACAACCCCATATTCCTCTACGTCCTGGCTGATCGCTCCTTTCACAGCCAATCTGAAGGACGTGTCTATCTACATCTCAATTTCCTTCTCTTCCACTCACCTCTCCCACCTGCCAATTTGACTTCAAGCCCCAGAACTCCTCTAAAACAATGCTTATAAAAGTCACTAATAACTTTCTCTAAATCCAGACTATACTTTTCAGTCTTCTTTATTCCTGATATTTTAGTACCACTTGACACTTTTGACCACTTCTTCCTCCTTGAAACACTACCCTTGGCTTCTGTGACACCTCAATATCCAGGGTTTCCTCTTATCTTCCCAGCCCTTGAAAACCTGCAAGATTGGTCTGTTGATATTATCTCTAAATAACTCCAGGCTGTGGCCAAGATTAGTGTCAGTGGCCTCTTCTGCTCACATAAATCTATCTCAATTTCTTGGATATGTTAGGCATTTTCTTAGGAATTTAGGCTCCTTCAAATTCAACAGCAAAAAATAAAAGAGAGAGCTCTGATTTTGACCAAGGATGAAAAATGTGACATTAGTCATTTTTCAATTGGTATTTTGTTATTAAATATATTGATTGGTGATATGAATACATACAGATAAAGGTTTATTCATCTTTACCCTTAATCACTTAAAGAACACTTTTTGGAAGCTATCCCTTTATAAGATGGTGAAAAATTATAAAACAAACTGGCAGGCAAAGGACAGTAGGAAAGGAGAGTCAATAGCTTTAGGAGAGTTCTAAGATGGGGTACTTGGGGATTCAAGACAGGATGGAGAAAGGAAAAAGCAGCAGACAAGTAGATCAATCCTAAAGGGATATTCTTCTAATGTTAGTCTCATATTCTAGATTAGAGGATCCAATGACTTGAAAGTCTCCCCCGCCCACCCCAAGATCATTCTCATGGAGGCAGAGTTTAAATAACATTGAATCTATTCTTAGGGCAAATACTTGAACCGGCAAGGACTCAAATCTCAAATTCTTCTTTCCTTCAAGTCACGTAAAAATTATTTCCCTCCAAGATTTTCCACCTCAAAGTACACATAAGGTGGTATCATGTGTTCTTCCCTGATTAGGCACAAATAGGTATTAAACTTAGGGCAGATTTGAGGATAAAATAAAGATATGTGGGGCCCCAAACCATGTGAGAACAGCAACCTGATCTAGAATACTCTAGAAATTCACCTTTCTGACCTCGAGCAAAATGGCACTACACACAGTTTACTATTTCCCATTCTTTTCTGAATAACTTGCTTCTTTTGGCCTATGAACAATGTGCTTGGTCTACCTATGGCTCTCACTAACATGTAAATCTTTAACCCACATGCAGGTCAACCACATTCTTCAACACTTTTCTAGATGAATTTCCCATCTGCAAAATTCCCACTGCAAATGGAAAAAAGCAATTCAAGGACAACTCAGCTTGATTATCAGCTCCTTGTAGACAAGAGAGCCACTGGGTCCTAGGTATCTTTGTATTCCATAGAATTTGGTCCATAGAGGGATGCTCTTTAAGTATTTACTGAATAAATACAGCAATAACCAATTTCAATAATTCTTTTTTCAATAATTCTTAACTAGCATTATACAGGTAACTGAATGACTAAGAACTACATTTACTTGGTTAATATACTTCTTTAGATTGCTTTCTAAAGAGTAATTACACAAGCCGGAGTTGGGCCATACTACAATCTTCATTCTTATACTCTGAAAAACTAACTGAAAACAATATGTAATGTACAGCATGAGGAATATCGTCAATAATATTGTAATAACTTTATATGGGGACAGATGGTAACTAGACTTATCATGGGGATCATTTCATAACGTATGCAAATATCGAATCACTGTGATGTACACCTGAAATCAACAGGACGTTAATATGCCACTACATACGCATAGCCTATAGACGGAGGACAAGCATTAGAGTTTAGATGTTATTACTGCGTGCTCCTTGAGCACAAAAAACCTTCCAGAGTGAAGGCTATTCAGTATTTCTCTCCTGGTCACCTGTCCCCAGACTGAATGTCACCAAGTAGGGGACAACAAACTGGCAGCCTGGAGAGGGGAGACGGTTTCCTGTGACTTGCAAACTAGCCTGCACGTAGACAACTGCATCACTTCCCTCAGGAATGAAGGAGTGGAGTACAAGCACCTCCCTTTTTGTGTCTTAAGGGAATTCTGCATTGAAATATTCATAACTGAAGTGACATATTTTAATAAAATTATTCCTTTCAAAAACAATGGTAATAGATTATAAAACTTGCACCTTGAACTCAAAAGGCTCAAAGGATTACTTCCTTTTTAAGTACAGAACTGGCGTGTGTTTTATCTGCTTTTCATTTTTCTTATTAGACGCCCGAAGATAGCTCATATTTCGTTCTTATTTCATCAGCCACTTGCCAAGTGATTATTTCATTATTTCATATTATTTCATTGATAGATAAAATCTCTCCCCGATCATGGGAGACCAGGTAGGGAAGAAAAGCAAATTAGTCTTTTCGATTAAATGATACAATGCAATATAAAGTATTGTACAGTATTGTCCCCTTGTCCCCAGTTTCACTTTCTGTGGTTTCAGTTGCCCACAGTCAACTGTGGCCCAGAGGCAGATGACCCTTCTTCTGATGTATTGTCAGAAGGTGGCAGTAGCCTAATGCTGTCCCAATGCCTACGTCATTCACCTCCCTTTGTCTCCTCAGGTAGGCATTTGATCATCTCTCATCGCAAGAAGAGGAAAGGTGCGGACAGTGCAATAAGATATTTGGAGAGAGAGACTACGTTCATATAACTTTTAGTACAGTATAATGTTATAGTTCTTTTTAGTCATTGTTACTAATCTCTTACTGTGCCTAATTTATAAATTAAACTTTATCATAGGTATGCATATATAAGGAAAATCGCAGTATGTATAGGATCCAGTGCTGTCTGTAATTTCAGGCATGCACTAAGGGTCTTGGAAGGTAGCCCCCATGGATAAGAGAGGACCACTGTATATGTTACCTAGTTCCTAACAGGCATTCATTCAATGATGTTAATTCCTTCCCCCTATCTTACTATGTCTTCCTGAAGAATCGGTAGAATTTTAGACTTGGATAAGCCAGAAGCACTGAACAGGTTATGTTGAAACACTCAAACAATATGTTGAAATAGGGGAATTTTATTCACTCAAGACATAGCATCTAATATACTCCAGTAGTGTCTTGGGAGCTGGAGGTACAAAGACGAAGATGACCCAGGTCCTTTCCTCACAGATCTTAAACCTAATGAGGAGGAAAGACCAAGAGACAGAATATTGCACTAAGATATGATGTTGGTTAGACACAGGATACACGTCTTGAAACTCTGGATCACCAGTGACAGAAAACCCAACCCTTAGCGGTTTAAGCAAAAAAAAAAAAAAAAAAAAAAAAAAAAAGGAACATTCTGGCTCAAATGACTAAAGAGTGGAGGGAAGAGTTGGTCATGCACGGCTTCATGAAAGGGCCCCATGCAGTGTCACCAGCACATTCTTTCTTTCTCTTGGGTCTGCTTCACTTGCTTCTGTGTGGGCTCCATACTCAGAGATGCTCCCACCCGTAATCTCTTGGCTATAGCAGCAATGAGCCTGGCATACATCATGCCCAAGCCTAGAGAAAGAGAGAGTTTCTCTCCCTCAAAATCAAGTTGTATGTCCTTTCCTGGGCCCATCACACAAGGTAAAAGGAGGAAATTAAATGAGGAAATTAAATGATCGCTTTAGCTAATCCTTAAATCGACCTGTAGAGCAGAAGGCAAAATCAATCTCAACCAAACAAAATGAGTAGAAGAGCAACTGAAGCCACAAACACACTGAACTCTTACTCTGCACCAGGCACTTCTAAGCCACTGAGGTGCATTCATTCACTGGGTCCAGTTAGCAATCTTAGGATGCAGATACTATTATTATCCTATTCAGAGATAATGAGCTTGAAGCAGAGACTGCTTAATAACCTTGCTCTGGGTCTCCACACAGGATGAACGATTTTTCCAGGAAAAGGCAGAGTGCCTGTTGGGTGCTAGAAACAAGATCCTCCCAGAACTAAGCGTAAGCTCGGGACACTACGGGAATCAGAGAAGTGGTTGCATTTGAAATGGAGGAATAGAGGTGGAAATATGAAGGAGGAGAGGAAGCCAGGTGAGGTGGGAGGCTGACAGGAATAGGAGGTAAAGGTATTGACCAAAGATATGCTGGAGGATAAGCATGAGCCAGAAAATGACAGACCTTGTAATCTAGATGAGGAGGGTAGAATTTTATCTTGAGGGCAACAGGCGGCCATGCAGGATTTTAGTTACGACACTGACAGAGCTTAAGTACAGACTGTGGATAGTGTAGACGTAGGGATAGATGAGACTGAGTGCAAGGAACCCGGTAACAGGTTCTTGCATTAAAAGTTTACCTTGCCTCATTTCTAATTCCTAGTTTCCAACAATCTCATGTACCTGAAAACCACACTATTATAGCCATTAGACATAATTGATTACCTACTGACATATAAACATGTTTATTATGAATAATTGCATTTATCCTATTTTCAATCATATATTTTTGAACTAAAATAAGTAGCTTAACAATAGTCTATATGAAATAATTACATTTTTTAAGTGTTTATTTATTTATTTTGAGACAGATGGAGAGAGTGTGAGCTGGGGGAGAGGCAGAGAGACAGGGAGAGAGAGAATCCCAAGCAGGCTCCGTGCTGTCAGTGCAGAGCCTGATGTGGGACTGGATCCCATGAACAGCGAGATCACGACCTGAGCTAAAATTAAGAGTGGGATACTCAACCAGGGACTGGGCCACTCAGGTACCCTTAAAATAATTACATTAAAAAAAGGTTCACGTGTAGAAAAAGATATGGAAGATTAATTAATGTAATTGCATCTGGGTGAAGGACTATCCTTGTTCCATTATGGTTACTGCATAAGCAATGGTTGGTTACTGCTTAAAAATATACATATGTTACTTCTGTAATAAGTTCAAAAAGAAATGTATGTAATTATAAAAAATTCAAACAATATGCAAGTGTAACACAGTAAAGTGGGAAATAACCCTCCTATCCATTAGAAAACTCTTAGAGGAAGAGTGCCACTGGTAACAGTTTGGTGTGTATCCTTCCAAATACCTATGTGAGTAGACATATAATAATATACATATATATTATACATACATAACTTATATATACAGGAAAACCTTGGTTTGTGAGCATAATTTGTCCAGAAACATGCTCGTATATCAAAGTATATCGAAGCACTTGAATATCAAAGTGAATTTCAAGAACCACTGGCTCCGTTGTGATCATGTGATGTTTGGCTTCATGTGCTACTTGTATTGCAAGATATCGCTCATTTATCAAGTTAAGATTTATTAGAAATGTTTGTCTTATGGGAACAAGTTACCTGCAATCCAAGGTTTTACTGTATGTAAAATTTCCTAAAGAAGGGGTCATCCTGAAATACTGCTCCATGACTTACTTCATCCAGGTAACAAAATACTATGTCCATCTTTTCATGTGTGGATATATAAATCTGCCTCATTATTTTAACAGACTCATGGTTTACTCCACACTGTAATTGATTTATCTAGTCTAACACTGATGAACATTTGAGATTTTTCTCATTTTTTCTTATTACAAACAATACTGCAGTGAAACTCTTTGTGTATATACCTTTTTATAGATGTGCAAGGATGGTTTACATTAATTTTTAAAAGGAGAATTCCTGGGTCAAGAGGACATATATTTTAAATTCTGATTTACAAATTGACTCCCTAGAGAAGAGCCCAGTTTATACTCCCAGCAGCAAATAATGTATGACTGTTTCATCATATTCTCAACAGCCCTAGAGGTTAACAATTTAATTTTGGTCAGTGGGCAAACAACAGCATCTCTTTCTGCAGAAACACTTTGGGAAACAGTGTTCAGTAATTATTTTTGGTTTTGAGCATTAGCCAATAAACTATTTTTATTTCAAATAATCCTCAATAATCTTTCCAAAATGGTCATCACTGGAAGCCTTTGTACAGAATATAAATTCACTTCTTTGACTTAAAAGTACAATCAACTGAATTAATTTTCAGCTGATCAGTTATGGATCCAAACTGACAGTCTCCTGTAGGACTATGGAAGGGAAAGTATAAAGATGTGGCTGGAATGTATGGTGACCCCAGAACACATCTGGAAGCTGGTGTTTAGAATAAAACCCTGACTTGGGTACGACTGGCCTGTGAGAGAGGACAAGAACAGATTATGTATATTGCCATTTTGGAAATTTGTAAAGAATAGTTTTAAAAGCAGTCTGCTTATTCATTATATAACCCCATGCACAGAGCTCCAGAGGAGCTGTTTCTTATTCACCGCAAAGGACAGCTCATCAGAGAAGAGAGGAGATGCATTAAAGAGATGTTTGGAAATTTGCATGGAAGAAAGAGAGCAACCGTAATGGAACAAGGATAGCGTCTTGGTGGTGAATATGAGCAACTGAGGTAGGTGGTGGACCAATCCCTAGAGGTGGTTTGATGTGAACATGGGAGCTAAGCATTGTCCAATACAGGCTTCCTCTTTAGAGGAATCTCTGCTTCATATAAAGATTAGATTATGAATATTTAGGAAATGTATTCTGGATCTCCATGGTTCTGCCTCTGCTTCTGTCCTATGTGTTCATGCTGTCAGGAGTCCACAGATGTGACAGTTACAGAAGCATCATGGAGAATCCAAGAGTTTGTACAGGAAGATAGAGTCCAGCGTGTTTCAACTTCACGGCTCAGGGCCATGCATTTTATCTCATGTTGGGGAGTAGAAAGTTGGGTGGTGTTCCCCCTGGATATGAGCATGGTTCTACAAGGTAGATATTTTACAGAGGATGTAACTGAGGCTCAGCGAGGTCAGTAACTCACCTGAGATCAGAAGGTTTTATGGTAGTCAGCCTCTAGGACTGCCCCAAGGATGTCCACCCTCCTGGTATTCTCACCCTGTGTAATCCTATCCATAAGTGTGGGTTGGATTTAGTGCCTTGCTTCCAAGAAACAGAACAGAATGATGGTATGTCACTCTTGAGATTAGGTTAAAAAGACACTGCAGCTTTAAGTTCTGTGTGGGGTGATGAAGAAATTTTGGAAACAGATAGTGGTGGGGACTGCACAACATTGTGAATGTACTAAATGCCACTGAATTGTACATTTAAAAATGGTTAAAACAGGACATTTTATGACATATGTGTGTGTGTGTGTGTGTGTGTGTGTGTGTGTATACAGCCACAATGAAAACTTTTGCAAAAACAAAACAAAACAAAACAAAACAAAACAAAACAGAAACATGTAGCTTCTGTCTTGGGAGTCCCTCTGAGATTCCTCTTTCTGGGGGAAGCCAGCTGCCATGTGGTGAGCAGCATTTCGGAGAGGCCCAGGTGGCAAGGAACAGCGATTAAGGATCTGAAGCTTGCCAACAGCCACGTAAGTAAAGTTGAAACAGGTCCTCCTTCAGCCAGACCTTGAGCTGACTGTGGCTTTGGGAAAGACCCAGAAGCAGAGGTACCCAGCGAAGCCAAAACCAGCTTGCTAGCCCACAGAGACAGTGACGTAGTAACTTAAGCTGCTACATTCGAGGGTAACTTGTTCTGCAGTAATAGATAACTGACAACTACTAAATGGCAAAGTGGAATTTAAACTCGGTTTGCCGGTCTCCACTCTGAGGTCTTAATTATTCCATTAATTTATGCATTCACTCAAATATGTTTTTGTGCCTATGAACCTGATATACACCATGCTAGAGACAATACCTGGAGTGATTTACTGAGAGTCTACTTTTTCTAAACAAACAGGATCCATTCTACATAAGCTCTGACTTCACATCACGGGACCAATTTGCCGGTTAAGCAGAAGTGGGCAATTGCAGCCAAGTATGTTTCCATAACCTACCCCTCTTACCACATGCCTGCTCTCCCTGCTTCCTTCCTTCCAGGGCTCTGCTTCTCTAGTCCCTGTGAAGAAATGGCCTCTCCGGCCTGCAACAAACCTGGAGGCAAAGACACTGTGCAGGGACACCTGGGTACTGGTCGTGCTCCTGCTCCCAGGAGAGGAGCCTTGCTCATTCTGACTTTGGCTACAGAATCGGGAGAGTTGGTTGTTATAAAATGTTCTGTGAAACACAGGGCACAGATTGGTTGTGTAAGTTCTTCCCAAAGCCTCTGCAATAAAGGCCTATAGAATGGGTAAGAATTGAGCTTCCCAGATGCAGAGAGAGGGCCTCTTGTAGGATGGACTCTGCAGGCCTGCTAGAGAATCTGGAGGGCAAGGGAAACTTCACTGAAATATACCACATGTGCTCTTACTCTGTTTAGACACCTCCCTCCCAAAGAGATTTCTGTGCCCTCAGCCGAATGATTTGGCT
Organism: Panthera uncia; assembly: GCF_023721935.1. Taxonomy (NCBI): domain Eukaryota; kingdom Metazoa; phylum Chordata; class Mammalia; order Carnivora; family Felidae; genus Panthera; species Panthera uncia. Next base: position 29,036,504 of record NW_026057582.1, read on the forward strand.
TTTCCTCTAATCGTGCACTGGGGATGCTGCCTCTCTCTTTCCTTCTCACCTCATCACCAGATTTGGGTATTATCCTTCTGCTGGTGAAGATCTCTTGCTTCACAAATGTATTGAGTAGTCTCTAATTTGTACAAAGAGACACACACATCAAAACAATAGAGACTTGAAGTACGCAAGTGTTACAGGTTCCTCAGAACTAACCATGTTAATACTTGCCATGGAAGAGGTGGATATTTGATTTTGATTTACGCCCAAACCTGCCTAGCTTTTTAACCACTGTGAAAATGTACTACTGTGCCAGTTCCTAAGTTGTTTTACCAGCCAGAGGTGCTCACCCTGGCTGACTTAATCCTCAGAGGGTGAACAATGCCAGTGTGATCGGGAATGACCCAAGTTGGCTAAGATAGCTCTAGTGTCTTCCATTATTTTGGTTACTCCCACAAAAATTCATTTGTTTAAGCAATGTATACTCAGCAGTAAATGTCTCCTTTTAGGGACTGTCCTTACATCATAGCACACTCCCCTAGTCCTTTGATGATTTCCCTCGCCATGTGCAAGTGGGAAGTCATCCCCAGTCAGGTGTTTTCAAATAGCATTTGAGTCTTCTGCTTTTTGTGTTAGTCTTAGGTGGTTCTATAAAGAAGCCAACTTCATTGAAATAATTTTTTTAAGTCTTGTATCCCCCTGAAGATTTGGGGATCTGAGGTAAGAAAGGCACACGCTCGGATCTTCACAGCAAACTCAGGATTAGGTGCACTGGACCATGCAATCATCAAGGGGGACTTGCGCCATTTCTAGGGACATCCCTGTCCCCACCCTCTCACCTTGGGCCATTCCCATCCTACCAACCTCCCCCAACACCTCTAAGGGGGTCAAAAATTTTTTTTAATGTTCATTTATTTATGTTGACACACAGAGAGGGAAAACGCACATGCATGTGAGCCAGGGAGGGGCAGAGAGAGAGAGAGAGAGAGAGAGAGAGAGAGAGAGAATCCCAAGTAGGCTCCACGCTCAGCACAGAGCCAGAAGCGTAGTTCCATCTCACAACCGCGATGCCATGACCTGAGCCGACATCAAGAGTTGGATGCTTAACGAACTGAGGCACCCAGGTGCCCCTAAGTTGGTCAAATCTTTAAGGGAGGCCAACACTGCTTACTTCCCAGTAGGGATAAAAGCTTCAAGTGCAAATACCCTCAGAGGAAACAAGAAGTGGACAAAATTAATTTGAATGGAGATGGGAGTGTTGCCGCAGAGCCTTTGGTGATGTGGCTGAGAGGCAAGGAGTCGAACAGCACTGTGTCCCAAAGGTAGTGAGAGAGAGTCGGGGTAGAGGTGGGACAGGAAGGGCCGACAAGTGAAAACACAAGCATCTAACTCACAGCTCAGCTCAGGTGAGCTCTACCAGGTAGGGTTCAAGGATTAAAACAACATCGCGTCAGTCTCCAGTTTCCGATTTTAAGGCAGTAACAATTGATGTTCGATACAGAGTAGATTCCCTCATAGAAAAATCAAAGAATCTTACACAAAGCAACAATCACCTAGAATTTCCTAATTGTAAAAGCAGAAGAGATTAGGTCACTTTCGAGAATCAAATAACTGAAATGTATATAAGCTGACAGCACAGGGCAGAAAAGATCGTTATTTCGAATGCATATGCGAGGGGTCTGCCAGATAGCAATGATTTTAGGCTTTGTGGGCCATTAGTTTCTGTCACAGCTAATGGCCTATATTATTGTAGTGTGAAAGCAGTCAGCTGTAAGCGATCTACAAACAAATAGGTGTGGCCAAGTTTCCATAAAACTTTATTGACAAAAAAGGTCTGTGGGCCAAATTTGGTCCACAGGCTATACAGTCTACTGACCTCAGGTTAAACATACTACATCATGTTAAACAGAAGATAAATCTTTTCACCCCTCAGACCTTGTATATCATAACATCTTACAACGGATTAGGTTCTAAAGCTAGCAAGACAATAGTCAGAATTGCCTCTTAGATTTTAGAATCGCCTGTGGGAACAGCCACCTACTGAGGGAAGAACGCATCACATCTCCCATACCCAGTTCCTTCTCAGTAATTCACTCTGACAGCAGAGGAGCTCATGGCACTGGAATTCTCTCTCGTGCCAACAGTTTCTCACAACTTAAATGCAAATGTGACAGGAAGTCAGTGCATGCAACAACCTTGAATAATGTATGGGCTCCTTTTAAAGGAAAGAGACAATCTCCTGTATCTCCAGCATTGTTTTAGAATACTTTGGTGCCACATTGCTTAAGTATGTATAAACCTAACACAACCCAATGCAAAGTGTTTTGCTTATCGTTCTCATGCAATTCTGAAACCAAGATGAATGTAAAAATTAAATATGAAACTAGTAATAGTCAACTGCATTAAAATAATGCAATGGATGGGGGTGTTCTTGCTGCAATGAAATCAGTGCTTCCAGTATAAAAATGTCACTAACTGCCACAGCCCCGAACGATAAAACATCACAGTGCCATCAGTGGGCCTTCACCCAGAGCATGACAGCATCTGCAACTCAATTTCCCTTCTTTTTCCTGCTCACTGGCCAGGAAAGTGCCATACCCTCTCAGAGAAACAAACAAAGTCCCCGAAATTCAGCAGCAGGTGATACAAATGTGTGCATATTCACTGTTTTCAAAGGGAACCCAAAGGCCCCTGAGAATGTGCCTGAACACCCCAGTTTGAAGACTATTGCTTGGCACTGGATCACTGAAGCCTAGTCATGTTTCTGAGGGGATTTCTGTAGAAATTCCTAGAAACCCCTCTAGTGTTTATTATTTTCACTATTCAGGAGACACTGGGCATTTACTTTGTTCTTTCCTTCTACACTGATCATTGGCTCCTTGAGACGAAAGCCCAAGTCAGGTGGACTGCTCTCTGGAGGCTCAGGTTCTAACCTGAGTTAAGACTTCAGGTTCTAACCTGAGCAAGGCTTCAAGAAAATCACTGATCTTCCCCAAGCCTCGGTTTCCCATCTGTGGAGTAGGGGACTACACTCCACAACCACAGAACATCACAGCAACTAAGACCCTAGAGATCATTGAATCCATCATCCTTATTTTTTGTACATTAACTTATTTGAATGCCTGCTCTGGGCTGGACCTTGTGCAAAGTTATGGTTTATATTATACCTTGGAGGTTTAATAGCAAACATGACAAAGTACCTGCTCTCATGGAGCCTGAATTACAGTGGGGGGGGGGGAGGCTGACATAAGTTAGCAAGCAATTAAAATATAATAGTAAAGATTGTATATATATAAAATAAACATAGTGACATTTGCTACTATATTTTAATTGCTTATGTGTGTAAAGAGACAAATAAAATTGCTATGACTACTTTAGGAGCGCTGGTGGGCCCCTGACCCCAGCCTAGAGACCGAGGCAGGCTTCCAGAACATCACTCGGACCTCAGCGCTATAGAGACACAACAGCAAGGTGTGGTAGGGAGTGAGACCCTCTGGGGACCACGTGCCCTCAGTTCTGAAGGACACCAACTCACCTCCAGTTGATGGTGGCCAAATGGAAATTGGGGCCCTGATGTGCCACACCTTCTGATTTTTTTTTTTTTAAGAGAAACAGGATTATTTGGGTTTTAAAAATAAAAATGACAGATTTTAAAAATGTGACACTTAATGTTAATTTAAAAAGTACCATTAAAGAAAGCCCTCCCCCAGCCTTTATGTTGCCCCCTTGTACTTCCTGCTCTTTGCCCACCGTTCTGCTGGGCCCTTTTGCATTTTCAGGGTTCTGCCCATGTGCCCACTGCAGGACCGGGAAGCCTGGCAGACAGGCAGAGACAGGTATCTTTAGTGAGGTCGGAGGTAGGCACTCTGGCATGGGTATGTGCACTAAGCAGTCAGAGAATGTTTGGGGTTTAGGGAACTAGAGAGGGGGGATCCTGAGGATTCCTTCCAATTCAACCACCTTTCTTTACTTCTCACATGGCGCCAACAGGAGACCAGGATGCACCTGCATGAATTACAGCAATTTAGGTCTCTGGGGAATTTATGGATCTCAAAAGCATTTACCGAATTCAGCTTCAGGTTTCCCCCCAACACTTAGTATTGAGCAGCTATATTGGCCTTGGGGGAGTTTCATTTCATATCAGAAGAGACAGTTTTCAGGAGGACAGAGCCCAGGGTCGGGAAAGAGAGACCCAAGTCATAGTTCCCAAGTGGAAAAATAAACTGATGTGCACTTGACAAATGCATGAAGACCGGTACCCAACTATTTGAAAAGGAAAGTTGCCGTGGTGTTTTGGTAAAACATCACTACTGAGAATGATAATTCCGTGGTGCACCTATTGTCCCCTTTTGCTGTTTTTAATCCATTAGGCAAAGAACATCTGAAGAGTAATGGGGAGACAGAATCCGATGTCCAGGATGCCCCTTCAGGGTTGGGTTTCTGGGAGGAGAGGGGGAGCTGTAATATAGTGGTGGAGACTCTTGGCCCTGCTCCCTCCTGCATCCCAGCAACTCTGGGGGAGGCTCAGCGCCTCTCCTCCTACCCCACAGGAAGCAGGCGATAGCATTAATCAGCCACTGCCTAATTACCAGCTAACTAATTTGTGAGGAGGGGAGCTCCCAGGCCCCTGCTGTGTCTTAATAATTGATCCATAAACTGGCTAATCTCGTAGCCCCTTCCCTTGATCTCCCAACAAAAATCCACAGTGGGCTCTGTCCCTGTCACACAAGAGAGAAACCCAAGAGTTGTCTTCAGTCTTTCCTCTCTCAATATCCACCCCAATCACCTACCAAATGCTGTCAAATCTGCCACCTCGATGTCTTTCCTATCTTCACCCCTTTACGTTCTCGCTGTTCCTCCTTTGGAACACTAGGTTCCCATCTCTTGGAACCTCGCAGGACCTCCCATCTCTTGCCTCTGCCAGTGAAATAGTCTTCCTACCAAGACTCCCTGCCTATTCCCCATCCTTCCCCTTTTCCACCGTGCCCTCCCTTCCATTCCCTAAAGTACCTACAAGACACAGGCTAAGGCGTGTCATTTCCCTGCTTAAAAACCAGTGTTTTAGGTTGAGGGTTTAGGTTGTATGTGGCATCCAGAGGTCTCCCATGATTTCAATCAGTGGCACTGCCTTGGAAAATAAGCAATACCACCCAACACCAAGGGTTCAGTCCTAGTGAGCACACACTGAGAGCACTAGATTCCGTGACTCTACACACCACAGTGAAATGGTGACCACGGGGTAAGGTGATTCCTTGCTGCCCCAGAAGTAGCCTGGAAGAAAGATCTTGTTCACTTCCCCAACCTATCACCATCTTCTTGAATGCCTTGGGTACAGTTGACTGCTCTCTCCCTCTTCACTCCAGCTTCCAGTTCTCTTCTTGCACCCTCTCGTCTTTCTCCCAAAGCTCCTTCATTTTTTTGTTTTGTTTTGTTTTTTCTAATTCCTCTCTTCTTTCCTCCCCTTGGAGGACCCAGGGCCCTTGGCCCTCTTTTTCAGTCTCTACACTCATGCCCTTGGCGATCTTACCTTGCGCCTTTCTGAGGTGTGCACTGTTTATGGGGGGGAAGAAGGTGGCCTCTCATTAGAGGGAGCAATTGCTACTAATGGAGTATTTCCCAGGCTTGACCTTTCACCACGGCGGGGTTCAGGCAGAAGTGCAAACAGCAGCCAAGGGCTTCCACAGTGGCCACAAGGAACCCCTCAGACCTAGTGTTTCATCCTTATACTGATGAATACTTCAGTCTGTGCTGAACTGCCGTGAGGGTTTGTCAAGTGAACAAGTCTAATAGGAGACAGTCTCTCTGTGGAAGCCGATTAACTTGAAAGCTAATAAGAGAGCCAGTTCCAATTAAGTCCCTCACGGTGAAGAGGACGAAGTCAACCTAAGAGGACAAAGTCAACCTGAGAGAACGGAAAAGAGAGAGAAAACTATCGTCTACGAGGAGACACCTTTCATTGCTTTTTATTTATTTATTTTCCAGCTTTTTATTCGCTGTGGAGCTTCTACCAAACATTCAGCCTTGAAGCGCAGAGGTGTGTGAATGGGATGTTTTAAGGGATTACCAGGGGTGGGAGGTCTAGAAATTGGCATGGCATTCGTGTCAGGAAAAGGCTCCTAATCTCCTTTGTCCTTTTGCTAGTAAGGGAAAGAAGAACCTCCCTCAGTACCTCCTCTTGACAGAGGGAGCCGAGGACAGCAGACCAAGGGGCCCACCCAGAGTCGTAACACCCACGTTGCAGTTCTCGGCTGTGCTACAGGCTCCTGGGGAAGTCAGTTAACTTCTCTGCGACTCATTTTCCTCATCTGTAGAGCGATGGCTTCATTTTTCTTTTCACCCTAATCCCTCCTCCACAGGATTTGTTGGAGGCAGAGAAGCAGAGATAATGGTGCATTCTAGTCTACCTGTCATCTGCTATGAAGATGAGAAAGAATCCCACAAATGGTGGACCAGGTGAGCTGTTGCTCCCACCACCAGGAAAACAACCATTTGAAGTCCCCAGACCCAATATCAAGGGGGTACACCAGAAGCACATTAGACAAACCCCCATCAATTGTTTATTAATTGTCGAGGTGGGAGCCGCTGTGTTAAGAGAGGTATAAAGGAGTCAGTCCTACTCTCAGGGAACTTACAGTCAGCGGAGGAGTTAGACGTCAAAAAGTAAAACACCCCAGTGCGCGTCTCCTTGGCCAGGACTCTCAAGGAAGGGCAGTCACCTCCTGGAGGACATACACTAGAGGCACCTGACCATGACAAGGGACACTTGGGTGAGTTCTACATGGTGAGCAGGGGCAATCCCAGGGAGGGATGCAAAAAGGGAACAACCCATGCAAAGGCTTAGAGCGGAGGAAGCATCGTGGTTCCAAAAAGGAAAGTAGCCACAAAGGTCAGTGTGGATGGAGTTTAACATGGCAGATAGAAGGATGTGATGAGGCGCCCTCCCAGCGACATGAAGAGTGTGGGTCAAGACCTCATTTATAAATACAGATATGAGCCATAGTTTGCCTATCAGATTTTTTAGAAAATAGTGCATTAAATATTTTTTATCTTGATCACTGACTTTTGGTACGCCCTTTCTATTTGTGTCCTGGTCCCGGCTCCTTAACCCTCATGAAGAGGGTTGGAGAGCCATGAAGGGCTTTAAGCAAGGGAGTCACCGTTTAAAGTTTCCCCCCTTGGGGCACCTGGGTGGCTCAGTCGGTTAAGGTTTGACTTTGGCTTAGGTCACGATCTCACAGCTTGTGAGTTCGAGCCCCATGTCAGGCTCTGTGCTGACAGCTCAGAGCCTAGAGCCTGCTTCAGATTCTGTGTCTTCCTCTCTCTCTGCCCCTCCCCTGCTCACATTCTGTCTCTCTCTCTCTCTCAAAAATAAATATTAAAAAAATTTTAAAGTTTCCCCCCTTTAAAAGACACTACAGAATTCAGTTAGAATAATATTGATGAGATAACTTTTTTTTTAAATAGAGTAGCAAGGAAGGCATTCTATAGAAAATGGAACCCATTATGAAAATAAACATATTGCTAGGAAGGAGAGAGAAATCTATTTCTACCGGAAACCCAGTAGTAGTTTGACAAGTTCACTATATGGGACAACCAGCATTTCTAATCTCTAGGACTTACAGAGATTTCAAAAGGACTAATGTAAGGATAGAACAGCTAAACACACACACACACACACACACACACACACACACACACCAAAACCAAACAAAATGTGCAAACAGGAATTTCCACACGTTAGCAAGGTAAACCATTCTTTGATGGGCTGCACAGGCTGGCAGAAAGCTGGGATCACATTAACAGTAATAAACTATAATAAATACTTAAAATAGTAATAAACCATATAACTCCAATTCTCAGATGAGCACACATCATCCCCTAGATACGGCTCCATATACTTCTAGAAGTCTCTGGGCTTCTCCCACATACATGCCCCAACACCTCTCATCTCAGGAAGCCCCATAAGGGTGCCCAGACCCTGCCCCAGTGCATCCAGTGGAGAGTTGGGGTCTGGAACATTACCCCAGGGACTCTCCACTGTAGCTGTTGGACAGTTGGTCTGGGGGCCTCTTCCTCTGCCACAGCCACCTCAGGTAATCCTAGGAGTGGCTGGAATGCCAGAGTAAGCAACAGCTGTCTCCCACTACCTTCCACACATACGAGTTCCAAGATGTCTTCCTCCTTATTCCCCACTTGAGTCACAGAATCGAACCATGGGAAAAGAGTCCTTTCCCATATGGAAAGAAGAGTGACTGAACACTGCAATTGTCAGTAGAGTGTAATGAAGTAGAGCATTTTATTTACCAGGGTGAGAGAACAACAGCTTCTTCCAGAGAGTTCTGTGTACTGCCCTCCCTAGGGAAAGACAATCAGTGAGGAGACACAAGGCTGCTAGGCTTAGGCAGCCTAGATATGCCCAGGGTGATGAGAGAGCAGGAGCAGGAGCGGGTACTCATGGGCACCCCCCTAACAAGGCAAAGGATACACAGGGTGGGTCGGTAAGGGAGACCAGAAGTTTGAGTAAGCAGCAAGTTACTCAAGGCTAAGGGACATCCCTGAATCTTGGGCACGTCTCAACCATACACTATTCATCTCTTCTTAGAAAAAGCAATAATATAAATGTAAATGAGAAGGTAGGTATGTAGGTAAGTGAGTGAATAAATAAATAAATAAATAAAAATACTAAGGGAGTGGTCAACACGAATAAATCCAGCCCCAAGTCAGTAAATGAGGAGTTGGCAAGTCAAACCATAAGAAAAAAAAGGATGTTATATTAAAAGGGCAAAAAAAAAAAAATCTGAGTGTTAGAATAAGAATCTAGACGCCATGGTTGTTATAACCATGGGTAAAAGTTGAGCAGTCATCTACAGGATTATTAGTTCAAGGCAGAGATCTTCTATTTTGCCCTGGTTCCATGACCAATGACCACTGCAAATCTATTAAGGGCTAGCATCTACTCACTGCTAGGCCTGCACATCAAGTTCTTATTAATGAAAATCACTTATTCCACAAGGATCAAGGCCCTGCCTTGGCAGTGAGCTTCCAGTGGCATCCTCAAGGTATAGCTCCTTCTCCTAACTTTATGCCTGAATCTCTTATATATTATATATATAGTCTCACTGCCCACTAGTCTCTTCCTTCACAGCACTTATCAACACAAGTAATTATATGTTAATTCGTACGATTATTCATTACAATCTCTCCCTTCCCCTCCAGACTGTAAACTTCACAAGACATGGAAAATCTTGTTTTCCTACCCTTGCTGGTGTTACTACCAGCCAGCATGAGACCTGACACATACTAGAAGTTTTGTGGAAGGAATAGAGTAACAAAGGCACTGCCCACTTGGGTGTTGAGACATTCTGTTTGGAATTGTACTTTAATTGTAAATGAAGTTTTATTGGAACACAGCCACACTCTTTTGTTTAGGTATCATCCACAACTACTTTCTAACTACAATGCAGAGTTGAGCAGTTGCGACAGAGACCATATGGCCCACAAAGTCTAATGTGGTTACTATCTGGCCATTTACAGACAAAGGTTGCCAACCCCTGTATTAGACCATGGCTTTCACTAAGGTTAGAATTATTCTTCCTTTGTATTCCCAGAACCTTTTCCCACTGAATAACGCCCCAGACCCTCTGGCTTAAAAAACAAGTTTTTCACTAGAGATAAAAAGATTGCATAGGAAATTTCTCTGTTCAGTAAAAGTCTTCTCTCTACTGCTGACTTATTTTTTTTATAATTAATCACAGAATTTTAAGACTTGTTGGAATCGTGAGGGATTAATCAGCCTCAAACTAGAAAAAGACTGATCTGAAGTCATCCCAGGAACAAAGTTTTCAATACTTTCCATCCATAAGACCAGGGAAATGAAGGCTGTTTATAACACAGAAAGGAGCACATGACAGAACAGTAAGTTAAAAGCATTATTTGAAATTGCATGCATTGTAACAAGTTGTATAAAAATGTGAATACAGAGAAACCAAGACCGAAAGGAATGCTCAAAATAAAGCCAGGTGTTGGGGTAAAATATTGGAATTATCAGTAATTTGTTTTCTTTCTCCATGTGTCAACCTCTACCAATGATGATGACAATGGCAGCCATGCCAGGAACCTTGAAGTCAATAGGCATTACCTCATGTGGTCCTCATGGCAACCCCAAAGCCAGGCACAGTCAACTCTTGTTACTTGTAACTATGTTCTACAAAGCTTCTGTGAATATTGAACCACTGCTCCTGGGAGAAACACAGAGTAAGATTCCTACAAACCTTTGGTCGCATATTCATCAACCAATCAACACAAGAAGTTTGTTTTGTGTCTTTCTGTTTAAAGACCTTATTTAATACATTTTGTTGATTTGGTAACATTGAACTGGCAGCCAGTAGCACTGTAACTCACGCCTTGACCAAGTTTGTCTAACACACGTATTTTCTCCATGAGTCATGTCACACAGCCTTCTTGTACTTGGGAGCACGACAGAGCACTTCAGCACTGTGATTCGGGGCCATTTTGAACAATGAAATCACCAACAAAAAGCACAAAGGATGCAAAAAAAAAAAAATGTGACACCAAATAGAGGGAGAAGAAGATACCTCGTTTACAGCATGAGAGGTGAAACAAGGAGCCTGAGGTTTTGGCTCAAATGTGTTATATTTTCCCCCCATTTTATAGATGGGAAATCTCTGAAGAAAGGAAGAAGGAAAAGGTAACAGGAGTGGTGGTAGGGGAGGGAAGGAAACGAGAAGGCTTACAAGATCCCCACTTTTTAAGGGAACATTAGTGGATGTTTAAAATCAGGAAGGCCTTCCGAATGTTGAACTTTGACTAAAATTTCAAGCCTGGTCCTTGTTTTGTCTACTGTTGAGACAGAAAAAGGCTGCCTGTCTCTGTGCAGGGACAGGCACTCAAGTCCATTGCCAATTTTGAAGGAATCTCATTTGCGGAACCAACGTGTATTTTTATGGCAGAATTAATGACCAACTAGTACCAATAGACCAACTAGTACCAATAGAACACCCAGGTGCCCTAAGCTTTTATGGCAGTAGATTTAGCACAGCACACTTGTAGCCACATGATAGAGACATCTCTGGAAAATGTCATTGTGCCAACCAAGTTTTGTGTTTGTAATTGCGCACAGCAGTGTGGTTTCCCAATGTATTTAAGACATGTTCAGCAGGATTCTGCCAGGCGAAGTTCATTTATTTAGGACCAAGTTTCTTAATGTCAACTGCATATTAAAAAAAAAAAATCAATACATATATTTGAATAAGCCAGGACCTTTGCTTAGACAAATCAAGACCATAAAGCAATAATGATGGCTTTACATTTTCCGGGCTCTTTAGAGCTTTTTGAGGGCGTTTCTATTCATTCTCTTTTTTCTTGAGGCATTTGCTGTGGTTACCGTGCAGAAAATCCAAATGGCCATTATTTGACATTTTCCATTCAGGGAGAAACTGACCCTTCCACCTGAACGTGTATGATCATTACATCAGCCTTTCTGCATCTGAACACAGTCCTCTCCAGGGCTCAAAAGGAGTTCTGTTGCCCTAGAGACAAACATTATTCCCATGCATTTATGCAATCAGATCCCACAACTGCTTCCACTGACTCACTGAAGCTGGGACACATGTATTCAGCATCTATTTAAATAGCACTTATTGCCATAGTAGCTAGGCACTTGGACAAGTCTGCTATTTTTGCAAGAAAATAGAAAAACAATGTAGAGAAATAAAAAGTGGTCGGCGCTAAGGCCTATCAGTGATCGTCTTCCTTGGCAAGTAGAGCAGGAGGGTTAGAATCAGGTCAAACTGTCCCCAATAAAAGGCGTCAGTCGTCTGGAATGTTTTTGTTATTCTGGACAGAAATAGGTCACCTTAGCGCACTCAAAGTTGGCCAGTTAAAGTTCTTGTGAAGAAAGAAAGAAAGAAAGCAAGCAAGTGTTTAGCAGAAGACCTCTCCCCTCCCAAAGGAGGCAAAAGTCCTGGAGAAGATAAACAAATCAAAGCCTTTTACAGGAAATCTACCTCCTTCAACCCAGGGAACTTGTAGGCTCATATTAGAGTGCTGGTGACGTTCTATACTGTACTACAGACGCTGGCTGTATTTCATCTGCACTAATGCTCAGCAAAATGCACTCCAAAAGAATACAGGGCAGGAGAGCGGACAGCTTTTGTCTCCCCTGGGGATTCTTGGGCTTCATCTTGGCTCAGTGAGAGAGAAATGGGATCAGATGGTGACATCTGCTTTGGTCCATGAAAGAGCAAGGGCAGTGGGCTTGGCCAACAGATCCAGTCACAGGATCTGGAGGCAAAAGTATCAGACTCAGCTCACTGGCACCACCTTACCAGTTTGCCTAAAGGCCAATCCCCTCTTAGAGACTCATTTTTACCATTGATATAAGAGATAATAATGACCCTGATGGGATTGTTTGGAAGATCAACCACATTATGCTTGAAAAGTGGTCAATACATCTGGGTACAGATGCTAATTTAATTGTAATGATTCATAATCATTACACTTACCATATCTCTCGATCCCCATTGAAGAGATCCCCATCTCTTTCATGTAGAGCATTTATATCTACTTGATAACCCCGCCCAAATAATTCACACTAGACACCAGTCAGCCACATCCTACTCTCCTTATGTAGTATTGTCCTTTGTGGTATTAAATACTGACTGAAATAATGAATGTGTTATTGAGAGGACTTGGGTGTAATTATGATGGTTACCAAGAGTTTTCTATGAAGTGATTTTAATAAGATTGGATGTGGCAAAAATGAAGCGTTATCACTTACAGAAACACTCGGAGGGGCAAACAAATGTAGACACGTTTAACAAAATTCTTTGCCTGTGCAAACAATACTTTGTGCCACTAGGAGGAAAGTAGGTGTCTTCTTGTGCTTAGGTAGAGGGTAAGCTTTGCCAAATGACAGAAAAGCAAATCTGACATTTTTTGTATCTACTCCGTAAGAAACCCAAGACTAATGATGTAAAGGAATATACACTAGTTCTTCTCTCCTGCCTGTTATTTAAAAAAATTTTTTTTTAATGTTTATTTCTGAGACAGAGAGAGACAGAGCATGAGTCGGGGAGGGGCAGAGAGAGAGGGAGACACAGAATCTGAAGCAGGCTCCAGGCTCTGAGCTGTCAGCCCAGAGCCCGACGCGGGGCTCGAACTCACGGACCGTGAGATCATGACATGAGCCGAAGTCGGACGCTCAACCGACTGAGCCACCCGGGCACCCCAGTCCTGCCTGTTGTTTTAAACAAATATCAGTGATACCCATGGAAATGGTCATCGTTTATCTGTAGCTATTACATAATGAGTACAAAATATATTCAGAGAAAGCATAAATGAACTATAAACTCAGTAACTAGTAACAAAGATACCATTTCGATGGTTTCCCTTAAGTGATTTGTCGGATTGGGTTGTTTTGTTTGTATGTATGTATTTAAAATACTTTTGTTATATGAAGAAGTAATTGCTAAATACCAGTGTTTTTACTGCTTTACTAAATATCTTGTAGAAGGTGTTTCTAAGCCTCATAGACTCTTTCTATAAATTATGTCACTTATGTAGTCAGTACATATTTGTGGAAAGCACTGTTAAAGAATAAAAAGATGAATGAGGTCCAATTCCTGCCCATAAGAAGCTTCTGGAGAAACATCTGAACAGTGCCTTGAAGAATGTGTAAGATGGGGATACACAGAGACAAGACATAGGGGCAATAAGTTTGCTTTTAAGTAGAAAATTCCTATCAGAGGCAAACCTCTGACTGTAATGTTACAGAAACTACAGAGGGTGCAAACTGAAATACTTTACATGTGTCAACTGTTAACGAACAACCCCCTAAGTGGCATCTCATTAGGTTTTCATACATTGATCATCTAGAATATTTGCCCAGACTTGAGCCAACAGAAGTATACCTTCCAAAATGAAGACCCTTCACTCCCAACACTTACCATATCTCTCAATCCCCAAGGCAGACACAGTCACGTGGAGGCAGCTCAGATTCACAGAGGAAGGAAAAAGCATTCTTCACGTCTAATTTGAGATGTGAGCACATTTGTTTTGGTATTTCTTTTCTTCTTTGTTTTTTTTTTTTTAATTTATTTTTTTTAACATTTATTTATTTTTGAGACAGAGAGAGACAGAGCATGAACGGGGGAGGGGCAGAGAAAGAGGGAGACACAGAATCCGAAACAGGCTCCAGGCTCTGAGCGGTCAGCACAGAGCCCGACGCGGGGCTTGAACTCGCTTACCGCGAGATCGTGACCTGAGCCGAAGTCGGACGCTTAACCGACTGAGCCACCCAGGCGCCCCTCTTCTTTGGTTTTAAACTTCTCTGCAATCCCTTTCCCTACTTGCTACCTGCCCCGATCCTGTTTTCAGGTTTCGTGTATTATTTATGTCCTTTAAACTACACTGTCTCCTCACCCCCCCAACCCTATTGTAAATTGATGTACTATATATGTACCACATTGGAACTGTGTGTCTTGCCTTGGGGTTAAAGATTAATAATTGTTCTTAGTGAATGAGTGATAAAACCACTACGGAACCAGGCAGATATAAAACTATACCTGTAATTATGCCTATATTATTATGATAATTTGTAGACCTATAATACAAGGAATTGGCCAGACCCAGAGTCCATTAATCATACAAATTATACAAGAGGCTACACTGCGTGTTGGGTGTACATGCAGGAGAGATGTATGGATGTGAACGTAAAAGATAAAAGAGGTTCGTGGGGACAGAGGCAATTCAACCAGGTCTGACAGTACAGTGAAATTACCTAAGCCAGGCTTTCTTTGTCCCAGCAGAAACGGAGTACTGCCATTGAATACTTCATGTCTTATAGTATTTAGCTTGACCTCATTCTAAAGTGGCATAAAGTAAGGCTATCCTATCAGATCGAATAGAAGGGGATTCTTAAACTTGTAACTAACGGCATATCTGAAGGCTAGGAAGAATGTTATTTCCAAAACCACAGCCACAGAAGCAACCACCTCTGCCCCACATGGTCTCCATCAAATGCTATAGGGACTTTACCACGTAGTCAGAGAAGGTACTAGCTTAGGGTGGGCCATGGGAAGTGGACTAACCCTACATTATTCTTTCTCTCACGTATATCATGTACAAGAGGCTGTATGAAAAAGAACTCATCAATGACAACAACACTAGATGTCTAAGTGCTTCAGAATACATTTTGTAAAGTACTGCTAAATCTTGTCCATTCCAACATTTAACTAAAAACAGTCATTGGCAGTTTTCCCTAGGATGGATTTTCCTTCTCACACACTAGTAAACTGCTGCTGACCTTACCTAAAATAGTGGGTGCACTTCTGTGATTTATTCCTTGCTTCTTTGAAAACATCATCCATATTTTAATTTGCTCTCATCTGGACCAGGTTTCCACTTGACTTTCAATGTGGATGGATGTTTCTGTCAGCATCTTCCCAGAATAGCCCACCCACCATCTCTCTCTCTCACTGAATTAAAAAGCCCACAGTGCTGTTGGGCTGCACCCCCAGCACCAACCTAGCATTTTAAAACTCGGAAGATTTTTTTTTGAGCTAATAAGCTGTACATTTTCTAAAGAAAAAAAAATAGGGAAAAACTTAACCCTGATATCATTATGGAAAGAACAATTTTCATTTCTGAATTGTTGCAAAAATCCAAACTGAACCATAAGGCAAAACAAGGAGCAGAAAGCAACAGATCTTAGTAATTTCCCTTCTCCTTTTTTTGTAGTAAATTGGTCACTTAGTAATCTGGGAGTACACACACATTCATCACTAACAATCATTCCTACTGCTGCCTCTGTATATTCATATACTAAAGACAAATTGTTGGAAACCCAGATTAATTGCAACGTGAGCTGCTCTTACACCCTGTATCAGGCACATAAAAGGCACTCAAATGCTGGTTAGAAAAAAAGAGCCTCATACTGTTGGTAGGACTACCCAAGAACCAGCTTGCCTGTACTCAAGGTTAGCAAGAACCTGATGATTTTATCACATTGTTGAGATATCTTCCAAATATGGCTGACGTGGTCTCCACTCCACACGATGCAGACTATATATAGCGTACTATGCTGAAGGAATCCACTTAGTCCTACAACATCACATTCTATGGCACACACAGGTTTCCCGAATCCCCACACATGGAGACGCAAATCCCGGTGGTGTCAGTTCGGCTTTTTGTTCTTCAAAGGCAGACATATTTAGGTAACAAGAAATTTGCTCTCTTGAAGAGCTCTGAATGATGGCAAAAATGAGTGTCCTGTCAGCGCCTTATGGTCACGAAAGATCTGTCTTTGAACACTGTCTGTACAGCAATTATAAGGGCCTGGATGAAAACGTCAGGTAACAGAGCCTTACCCATCCCGGTGGCATAACCAGTTATTTCATCTGCTACTCGCCTAGTCACGAAGGGCAAGGATGGGATATCCCATTCCTCATTCTGAACTAAGCAAAATTTCCAACAATAGCTTTCTCATATGTAAATTATTGTTAAATGGAGACCAAAAAGAAAGCAGAGTATTTTTAATTACATTGCACAGTAGAGACACCGAAGGCATGCATTACAATGTCAAGTTTCCTTCCCTTGACCAGACTTTCCAGGATTAAGAGAGCACCTGAGTACAAATATAGGTAGAGAATTATAAGACAGGAGGTTCTTATACTCTGGCGATCAAGATACATGGGGTGAAAGTTCAATTTTTAACATTGATGACAAACCTAAATACGCCTCAGAGAAAGGCTTTCTTTGGGGTATTTCTGAGACAGTGTCCCATGATAGCCAACTGAGTCCACAAAGACCTGAGCCTGAGGTTGTCTTAAGAGAAGAAAGGTTACGGGTCATAAAGGCGAAGATCAAGTTGCTGCTAACTGTCTTTTATAAAGGTTAGAGTGAGCCACTCAACAACGGCATCCACTCTATTCAATTAAACATCAAACGTCTTTTACATTCAATCCTAACAACAGCTACTATACTGGAAGTCCCTTTGTCTCGTCCAACTCAAGAGTTTCGGTGCTAAGATTGCACTTACTGGGGAACACATGTGTTACTTAAGTGCTGCGACCAACATGGCGGCTCAAATGGAAGCACAGGTGTAATGCACTAAAGTTTTGAAAGTCTGCAGCATTTCCTGCCACTTTCAGGCATCGCATAAATAAAACGGGCAAGAAATGAACTTGTGTTATAATTCTCCCACCAGTAAATGCCCAAACTTCCCTTTTAAACTCCTATTCATTTGCTGCCTCTGAAAATTCAAATCATTATCAAGAGATGATCTGCAAGAGAACCAACATAGACAGCACTTGACCCGTCAGAATAAATAGGTAAAAAAAACTGTGCTCTTCTGACCGTGATGCCAAATTGGTATCAGTCCTTAGGTAGCAGTGGTTCATGAACTTTAACGGGCATTAGAATCATCTGGTGGGTCTGTGAAAACACTGATTACTGGCCTCCCTCCATGTTTGATTCAGTAGGTCCAGGGTAGAGCCCAAGAATTTGCACTTCTAACAAATTCCTGGGTGAAGTCATCCTGTTGGTTCAGGGACCAAACTTTGAGAATCACTGTTACGCTAGAGGATTCAATTCACAAATAGCCTAAAAGAACACCCTCTTCAAATATGGCGTTAACAGAACAGAGGAGGAAGGGGACATCTAGGTCATGCAGAATTGGTGCTGGCAGGGGCCAGCGCAAATAGTTGGCTGAATACACCCTGCTTCTTTTAGGAGCAGAGACATGCTTTGTGTGCAGCAGGGGCTCAGAAAAGGCTTGCCTTTCCTGTGCCTGCCAAGGGGCTATGTTACAGCTAATCACCGGTGCTGCTGTCTATACCTGTCGGGAATACCTACTAGTTCAATCAACAGCAGACCCACCATGTGCCAGGCACTATTATAAACTGAGCAGTACTTGCCAGCCCAGGGTGGCTGGGCAGAAATTATTGAAACATGAAATCTAGCCTTATAGCCCTCCTTAACCAGGCCAGATGGATTTGAGGGATCCCAGTAGGCCCCCCACACCTGGGGCCAACATTCAGATGCAGGTTAAGCATACATTTTAGCCCCTGGAGAATAGCAAAGCAGATAACTTGCATAACAGGAAAAAAAGGTCTCTGTGTGCAATATTTTTGAAAAATCTGTCCCAATGCTAGGGCTCATTTGTCTTTTTTTCATTTCTCAAAGCAGTATCTTATTTTTCCAAGAAATAGTCTTGAGCCAGTTTTCTATTTTATAATTTTCTGATTATTTTTATGACTTTCACCAGATGAGAACTATGTGCTGGATTCCACATGACAAAATGTGGTATATAAATGTTTAAAGACTATAATTACTGATATTTATACTTAACGGAGGGGCTTTCCCCCAGATCATATAGTATCCATTCTTTCTCGATCTATCACGGCACTGCTGCAAGTGCAGGACTATTTTAAGTCTTAAGTGTTGACTATTGTAGTAATTATGAAGATTTTTCCCCTTTAAAATACTCCGTGGTATTGCCTGAGATGTTCACTATCAACATCCTGTCTTGTTGCGTATTCCTGCAATTTAGATGTTGTGTCACCAGGTGGCAGCCTTGAGTGGGGCTCTTGGCAAACACTGCTTTCCATTTTCACTTTATTCAGTATGAAAGATTTGTATATACTGGATATCAGACTAAGAACCCGTTATAGAAAGATGGACTGATATGGCCCTTATTTAACACAAATATGCATATATTTTTAAATAGCTAAACTTCAGGGGCACCTGGGTAGCTCGGGCCGTTAGGCTTCCAACTCTTGATTTTGGCTCAGGTCATAATCTCACAGTTCCGTGAGTTTGAGCGCTGCATCAGGCTCTGCACTGACAGTGAGGAGCCTGCTTGGGACTCTCCCTCTCTCTCTGCCTCTCCCCTGCTCGTGCAGTCTCTGTCTCTCTCAAAATAAATAAATAAACTTAAAAAATAAAATTAATAGCTAAATTTCAACAAACAATAAACACAAGTTGTAAATATATTTTAATGAAGCTCTTGAAAGAAAGAGGAAACTAGAATTTAGTGAGATCTAGAACTTCTCAGGTAGGGGGAGGGGGGTCAGGAATAAATTGTCTCTGGTGATGTGTCCATTCCAAGGACCAGGGTAGTTTTAGGAGAAAAGGAGTTTCCCTCCTGCAGGTCGGGCTCTTTAGGTGGAGGAAGCATCCTGAGATACCACAAATGTGGGCTCCATCCAGCAGGTTGTGAATTAGTAGCCCCCAAGAGCCCCATCTTATTTCTCCAGGGCATTTGGTGGCAGTGTCATTTCACAGCTGCTCCCGAGCATCAGAAGGACTGGGGCTGAACTGTTTTTTCCCCAACTGCAGCTGAAAGGCTGGGGAAGAAGCAACAGAGGTCAGGAGTGTCCTCTGGGGACTGCTGATTTTGGGGGGGTGATTTGGCCCAAGTGGAGAAAGGAAAGTGAGGTCCATGCCATGTCTGGGAGTAAGCCAGGGCAGGGCAGCCAAGGCCATAGACAAATGTCAAGAAGGGTGTCACGGCTCAGTGTGGCTCAGAGATGGCTGTAGTGGCCATAACTGGAGTTACTTTGTGAACAGGTAAATGAATGGAAGAAAATGGTCCACCTACCTATGTCAACCCTCAGACATGGTTTCAGTGAGGGCATCAGAATAGCCAGCAGACCAGCCAGGAGCAGTGGCTCAATCAGTGGGAGATGGGGCAGAAATGGACTGGCATATGTGGGGTACAGCATTCCCTGGGGGAACAAGAGGAGGCTCAGGTGCTGCCCATGAAGGACGAATGGCACCCATAGCTGGACTGGTCTAAGCCAAGGAATGACATTCTCATATTCTTTTAACATCCAGTGGCGGATGTTAAAACAACAGAAGGAGACAACAGTAGGCTTTTCCTGTAATTTCCATGTGATTTTCTCCTACACTTGAATTGATCATTCATAACAAAGCTACTATTCACATAATGATGATGAGAGCTCAAAGATCATTGAGAAATCACCCTGAGCAGCCTTTTTATTTTATAAGTGAGAAAGTAGAACGGAAAGATCCTGTGATATGTCCAAGGTCGATTACTTTATGTTGTGCTAGTAGACAAAACTAGAAAGACTAAACTCTTCCAGTTTCTTAAGTCTACCCATCTGGCCCTTTCACTCAGCATTCTCTAAGTGCAGACACAGCAAAAAGTGATTCCTAATGAGTCTTCCTGAGTCCCTAGCATCAGGCATCCTCTGGGGTCTTCGAAGTACTTGCTTCCCTACCCCGTACAAGTCATCCACTCACTCTACTCACACCAGCCTTTTCAACCCCTCTGCTTTCAGACACCCTGTTTGCTACCTTTGTCCTGGACAGAAGAATCAAACAAACCTGGTGTAAAACTACACCTAGACCTACCTCACAACACATCATCCCAATCTCAGACACGTATCTAGGAGAAACGAGTGCCTTTGTCCACCAGAAGGCATGCACACGGGGAGGTAGGTACACAGTAGTTTCATTCAAAAGCACTCGAAGCTGGAAACAATTCAAATTGTTGAGGAACCATCAACAAGTGAGTGAATAAACAACTTGTGGTTTATTTATACTCTGGAGTGATATACAGCACTTAAAAATGAAAAAGAAAAAAACATTACCCATAAGTACAATGTGGAAAAATCTCATAAGCATTATGTTGAGGGGAAGAAGCCACACCCAAAAGAGGGCATATTATATGACTTCATTCATGTGAAGTTAAAAAATAAAAACAGGTAAAATTCATCAGTGGTGATAGAAGTCAGAATAATGGTTATCTTGGGGAGGCAGTGACCGAAAAGGAGCACAAGGAGTCCATCTTGGGGGGTGCCATGCTCTCTACTTGACCCAAGTGCAGGTTGTGTGTGTGTGTGTGTGTGTGTGTGTGTGTGTGTGTGTGCGTGTGTGTGTGTAAAAGTTCACAGAGACAGATAAGATTAATGCTCCTTATATTTTCAGCCTCTTCTCCTTTAAAATACTTTCTTAGTTAATTTTCAGGCAGATGCAACTAGTTTAACTCATCACTGTTCACAGCCCTAAATTGGCTCTTTCCCAGCCTCCTCCCCTACTTTCTAGCATCTGTATTCCCAGAAGGCTTCAGGCCTGCTCTTTGCTCTTTCTTGGCATCAAAGACCGAGAAGGGGCTGGTATGCGGGTAAAGGCATGTCAGTGGAAACAGGACACAGTGCAGCTGGTTCACGGTCACATCCTCAACCAGCTCTGTGTGCTGACTGGAACTCTCACCCTTCTGGTGGCATCCATTTCTGTGGTCTTTCCCCCTTGCTCTGAGGTCACAAGAGCAGGTCTTGTGCTTGCAGCCCCCACCCTCAGCAAACCTAAGTTGAGGAGCAGAACGCCATTCTCCCCTTGCAGAGACTTCCAAAGTGCATGGAGAAGCATGCCCTAAGTCATCTCTCTCCATGGGGGTGGGTGGTGGCAGGGAGAAGGGACAATGCATCACATTCTTGAATTACACAATTATGGTTCTCCAGAATGCATGCTCCATCACTACCCAACCAAACTGCTTGAAAACAACTGACTTATCTTGCTGATATGTGACACCAAACAAATTCTACTCATTCTGAGGTGTGGATTAGAAGATCTGCACAGTGACTTGGGGCTCCACGTGAGATTTGTCCCTTGGAATTTATTGGCCTTGTTTGCAACGGAAAGTTCCCTCCACAGGATTCCATGTCCTTCCAACTTCTCCTGGGAGGGGGTAGAGGAGCCACTTTAGTGGTAACCTGGGGGAGCAAGGAGGGGCATCTCTTAGTGATGCTAATGGCATCGGGATACAGACACAGTCATCCAAACCCCATGGGCTGAGAGCTCGTTCATTACAAGATTAAGGAACAATGGGGACCAGAACTGCCCATTTTCCTAGGCCAGTCTACTCCACTCCTTATCCTCCATGGATCATTCCAGAAAGCATCCCCTCTGCTTCCCCCTTGGCACTACCATAGAAGTTCAGTTGACACGTAAGAAGCATGCACCAGCCACCAGGCACTAGACTGGCAACCCAGTGATGTGTCAGCACAGTCCCTCCCCTCGAGGAACCTCTGACCCAGCCTCACTGACCACGGCACTCATCTGACAATGCCTTGTTTCATCCCAAACTGCTGTCATCCAGGATAGCTTCCAGTTTGCTAAGCCAATATCCAGTCTTCTCCATACTACTCAAACTTGCTTGAGAGAGGGAATGTGTCTTACTTCATCTTTGCATTTCCCACGGGGCCAGCCCAGCCCCATTCCTAGATCATAATATATACTGAATAAAGTTATGTTGAATGAATTAATACATGTATGCATGAATGAAGCAAGTCATTATAGATATGAGAGGTTATGAGCATGCTACTTTGCTTCTAGTGGGAAAAGAAAGTTGATTATTGGCACAGAGGTCATGAGACATGACTAACTGAAAATTCTGGAATTAACAGTGTTTAGACATACCCTCTTTGTATCCCTTCTTGCTTCCTCTTTCTTGTGCTAGAGTGTTTAACCAGAATATGAGTTCCAGGTGCAAGGTATGAAAATGACAAAGAGAATGAGAGAATTATCCAGGGTTCTAAGGGGGTTGAGAGGGTGATTTGGGGGAGTGGGTGGTAAGGAGAGAGACTCCTGGTCAAAACAGGGAAGTTGCCAGAAAAACATTTAATAATTATACACACCAGCCACCAGTAACAAAAAAAAAGTTCTGCTTCCTGAATGGCCATTCCATGACACATGATATGGTGCCTCTCCCACATTTGGAAGAGCTCCCAAGCAGGGTCTAGCAAATAGTCCATACACCCTGACCATCCACTTAAGGCCTGGCTACATACTGAGACCCAGAGTGGGGTTTCCAGGGACCCCCAAGCATTGGATGATAGGGGACATCCTAGGGAGTTGTTTTGGTTTTTTTTTTTTCTTCCTGAAATCCCCTCTTCTCAAGCTTACCCCTGAAAACATCCTGGAATTTTTCTGCCACTTGGCTTGGAGCCTCAAAGGACTGTTTCCAAGAATCACAGGAGACCAGGGCATTTGGGTCTGTACTCAGCAGTCCTGCGTGGTGCTGCCATAGTCGGGAGCCCTTGGGGCTGAAGCATGTCTCCAGGGAGAAGCCCCTGTGCCGGCCCTCTCTCCCGCACAGCTGGGGAGGCAAAGGGGCCCGCTGGTGTGCCCCACGCAGAGTAAGAGGCTGTGGCCCTACAGACCTGGAAGGGTATTTCCTCACACAGGTGACCTGAGCATCCTCTCAAAGTACTTTGTGGATGGGGAACTCCAACAGCTGAGAGTCAGCCATCAAGAGGAAATGAAAGGGAGAAATATGACATGTGTCTGAAAAGGAAGTAAGTCTTTCATCTTCTTTTGGAGCCACAGCCAAACAAAGTTTCCATTTATTCCATTGAGAGGAAGGGGCAGGAGGTGCTGATCTGTTATTTTGATCCCCAGAATCTTGGGTCATGCAGTATGTTTAAATAAAATCCACGAGGCAGGCCCAAAGCCCGGAGGACCAGCTCCTATTGGAATCTCCAGCACCCATTCAAGGTAGGAGGTTAATGGAGAAGAACAGAGAAATGTGTCACATCACTGTGTCTCTCTTCCCGAACGTGCATTTCATTGGTGGGTATTCTTGTTAAGTGGAAACATGAAGACAGCATTCTGGTGCCAATAACTCTGGGGCTCAACAAAAAACAACTCTGCCACCAAGACAGGCTATGGCATAGGCTCTCCTGGGCCAGAAAGAGGCATCTCAGATGAGAGGAGTTTACCTTTCCATGCCTAGTTCGGGAAGACCACTGGACCCCCGAGCATGGCTCTCAAGCAAGATTTCTCTGCTTGGCATTATTGACATTCTGAGGCCAATAATTCTTTGTTGGGGGAGGCTGTCCCATACGATGTAGGATATTAGCCATATGTTCGGTCCCTACCCACGAGATACCAGCAGCACTGCCTCCCCCAGGTGTGACAACAGAAATTGCCAAGGGTTCCTAGAAGGTCCACACTGCCCCTAATTAGCAGTCACTGCTTGAGAGCAAGAAAAGCCTCAGATAAGGAGAGATCCAGGAAAAGGCGAAAGAGCTCTCTGCCAAAATGTCACTGTAGCTTAGCTGACTTAATTTTTCTTTAGAAGTACTTTCTGCCATCTGACAGATGATACATTTATTTTCTCTCTGCACCACCCCCCCACTAGATGGCCAGGTCCTCAAGTGGAGTGACTCTGTCTGGGTCACTGCTGTCATGCCAGTGCCTGACACACAGCTGGTGCTCAATAAATAGCCACTGAGCATGTGGAAGGGATTCTAGGACATTCCAGATCTAATGCCAAGCTGCTAACTTTTCATGTACATAAAAAAAACCCTAAGTTTTGGGAGGTTTTTTGTTTTTGCTTTTTATCTTAGAGAAAGAGAGCATAAGCTGAGGAGAGGGGGAGAGAAAGAAACAAAGAGAGAGAGAGAGAGAGAGAGAGAGAGAGAATCCTAAGTAGGGTCCATGCTCAGGGGGAGCCCAACATGTGGATCCCACAACCCTGGGATCATGACCTGAGCCAAAATCAAGAGCTGGACACTCAACCAACTGAGCCACCCAGGCGTCCCAAAAAACTAAAGTTTGAAAGTCACAATTGGTCGCCGCAAAAGGGGGTCAACAGGGCACTGCCTGAGTTAGATCCATAAATGCTGTGGAGTTCATGTTTGCAAACTGTAGGTTATACTCCATTTGTAGGTAATACAGTCAGTTTTGTGGGTCACAAGTGGCATAATGGAGAACAATGGAACAGAATACAACACATCAAAGCACATCACATACACGAAGAGTGTTGCGTGAAACTTTTATATACGTGTGTGTGTATATAATACATGATATCCAATATTATATAGACACCATATATGTATAAATGCATGCATTCTCAATGGTATAAAAATAAACTTTAGAAACCACAACCTAATTTTTATAGTCCCCTAAACAGTAACTAAATACCATTCGCTGAGCCTCAAGGGTGCTGTAAGGATAAGATAACATTTGTAAAATACACTGGCTTCTTCCCCTGGAAGGCATTGCTAGCTTACACAGAAGAACTATGACATCATCTCAAAAGGACTGCTGAGTGAGGTTCTATGGAAATCTGAAAGAGTTCAAACACATCTTAAATCATCACAGTTCTTGATTTTTGCAAACTAGCAGAGCCCATTAAGAAGGGAATGAAATGGATTTCCTTGGAAGCCCCACCCTGCCCACGAGTCATTTTCATATCCCTGAGCAATCTGAATCTTTGTGAAACTTCCAAATTTCCGTGAGTTCACCAGAATCACAAGATGCAAAGCCTCAGGGAATGACCACGAGTCTTAGGCAAGCACATCAACTCCAGAGCAGAGGAACTTGACTAAGAGGCCAGCTCCTGAAGCCAGATGACTTGGGTTGGAATCCTAGGAGACGCTGGGCAGGTTACTTAACTTCCCTGCGCCTGTTTCCTTCTCGGCAAAAGGGTACAATAATGGTACCCATCTCGTGGAGTTGTTGGGAGGATGAAATGCAAAAAGGCACATAAAGCACTTGTTAATAATTCAGATTTCAATATGAAAGGTCAGGCTAATTGAACTCGCATTTTATGATTGCTAGTGTTTCCTCTCCTCCACCATTAAGGATAGTAACAAGAAAGTCAAGATGTGCTGCTATCAGGCTGTAAAGTCTTACAATACAAACCAGAGGACATGGGTGTCCTTCTCCTGCTTCAGGCTTTCTCTTGAGGTGCCTGGGTGGCTCGGTTGGGTAAGCATCCGACTTCGGTTCTGTGACAGTGCAGAACCTGCTTGACATTCTCTCCCCTTCCTCTCTCTGCCCCTCCCTGACTTGCACTTCCTCTCTCACACAAAAGAAATAAACTTAAAAAAAAAAAAAAAAGACAGCTTTCTCTTAAAAAAAAAAGAAAAAAAACCCTCAGCACATATAACCCCAAGATATTTTAGGGGAGAAGTGACGGAAAGCTAAAATTTGGTAAAACCTCCATCACAGTGGCACCTAATCTCTTCAACACCTTGATGTATCCCTGTGTATGGAAACATTTGTCTATTGCTAGGATAGCCCAAGTACGAAAAGCTTCGAAGAATCTTCTTTTCTCTACCACTAAGCTCGCGGTTCTTGCATATTACACTTCTCTGCCGGAGTTTTTGCAGTAAATGGAAGTGGTCATTCCTCTCTACAAGGATGGGCTGGAAAAGAAGAGAAGCCAAAGCAATTTGTGTATGCATGTGTGCACGTGCATGCTTGTGCATGTGTGCATGCACGTGTGCACATGTCCTTTAAAGCAGCTTCTTTTTGCTTTTCCTTGTAGCATGTGTGTGTGTGTGTGTATATGTGTGTGTGTATGTGTGTGTGTGTATGTGTGTGTGTGTGTATGGCAGCGTGTATGCATGCATACATGTATATAAGTGCAAGCATGTGTATATGTGTTTAATGAAAATGATGAGATTTGGACATGCTGGTTCTTTGGTAATTTAGTATGTAATAATGTAAGCCAATAAGGAAATATTGCCTTGATTTCTTCATTTAAAATGTATAAAGATAGGTAATTCTGATGAAGGTTTTAAAATATTGTCTCTGCCTAATCCAATACAGACGGCTACTCAAATATACTCGGATACACACATACACATCCAATAAACTCATCCATTTTGGGAATACCTTGTATCTCCAGATCTATAGGGGACAAAAAAAATCAGTAAATCTCTTATTAATGCTTTACAAGCTGGTTTTTGAAGGCTGTCCTATACCTATCATAGATAGAACAGATTATTTTTATACTAAATATAATTTATTGTCAGATTGGTTTCCATACAACACCCAGTGCTCATCCCAAAGGGTGCCCTCCTATAACAGATTATTTTTGATTGGATTATTCTCTATACCAAGAATGAATGAACATATGAATATACATATTGTTGTATTCCTTATGATAATAAAGACATAACCTATTTTAACTTGTATAATTAAGCTATAGAAATCAATGTTGGCCTAAGGATATTAAAGAGAGTCCAGTGAAAAAAGCTAACGGAGTTAAGAGAAATGAAAATTTATGTTCTTGCCTCTGAATCTTCCTATAATTTGGCTTCCATGGGCATTTTGTAAATGAGTGACCTCCTCATCCATTATGGAAACAGAGACAATTTTCACCCCTTTGGGGCTACTAGGAAGTTAAGGAGGCAGCTGAAAAAATAAAAGGATGGAAAGATGGGGGGAAAGAGGGAACTTTACAAGATATATATAGGGCAAATGCAAATTTGCCAGTGTTTTGTAATTTTGGTGATTTCTAAAAAACTATCCACAAGGTTTCACTAATATCGCTTATAAGGTCTACTTTATTTAGTCTTTAGTAAATAATTTGGACAATGGAGGTATATAATGAGACCATTCTGGCAGGCAGAGAGTATTAGTAAGAAGGGAATACATTATAGGTACACAGTTCTTCAAATACTTTGTGAATATATTAGCCAGAGAAGGCTAACCCCAAATCTCAGTGACTTACTACTAATAAACTTTTATTTCTATCACGTGGACCATCTAAGGTGACTATTCCTTGGGACGGCTCTCCTGAGTGGCTCTCCTCTCAGCCACCAGAAGGGACCCAGGCTCCTTAGGGCAGTGTTTCTCAAATGTGCATGTGTATAGGTATGGCCTGAAAATTGTTAAAATGCACATTCTGAATCTCTCCCCTGGATACTCCACATCCACAGGCAGAGGAAGAAAAGAATAAAGAGTAAATGACAATGTGGGCAGGAATGCATCACTCCAGCCAACATCCCTGAGCCAGTCTGAGTCATTCGGCCACACCTCATTGCAAGGGAGGCCAGGTAATATAATCCAGCTATGTGTTCAGGAGGAAAAACAGTTTTATTAAGAGCTAGCCACCCTCTGCTCCAATAAGAAATAAAGCAATGAGCTGAAGAGATTTCAAACATCTAAATTATTAATACTTCCTCCTTATAAACGCAAGTCAGATGGCAAAAGGCACAAGCCCCCTAAATAAGCCATTGTTTCTGTTGAAACCCTAAACCCATAGTCTAAAGCATTCATTGTAAATTCTTAAAGCTGTCACAAAGCAATATACCATAAACTTGAATTTCTTATGTAAGTCATCATGGACTGTCTACAGTTTTCTTTCTCTAGAGATTGGAGAAGCAAATTTTCTTGTTAGACAGTACCTGTATCCTAATTCCACAGTTTATGTTAACCCTTAACACACACAGCAAAATGTTTGCCTCTTGAATCCAAAAAGGCATTCCTGATCCTTCTGTCATCATTCTACTAGAAGAATCCATTCAGAAAGATAAATGTATTCCCCAAACTAAAAGGAGGAGAGAGGAAGCTCTGTGCCTGCAGAAAAATTGTTCAGTGATTGGATTCTGTCTTATCCAAAGAATGACGGCATCTCAAAGATAATTGTCAAAACACAACAATTTTACTTCCTGCGCCTGGTACGTGTGGATTCAGAAGTGGTTGTGATGGGGAGGTGGGGGTGCAAAGGTGACCTTCTCACCTCAGTGAGCACAGGGGAGTGAGATTTAGAGGTCATTTAGCCAGGAGAGGGTGGAAAGGCATATTAATTATGAACATCACCTTAAAGCAAAACCACAAGGGGCCTCTGCCCAGGAGCCCATGGTTTAGAGGGCTCTGTGGTGACTCTCCCTCCCCCCAGGACAAGAAGCCCTAGGTACCAAGGGGATGTGCCTCCTACTAGACCAGCAGTGCCCGACAGAAACATTAGGGCAGCCACAAACGCGAGCTACCTACATATTTTCAAGTTGTTAGTAGTCACATTAGAAAGCAAAAAAGACACCGGTAAAACTAATTTTAATAATAGATTTTATTTAACCCAATATATCCAAAATATTATTATTTCAATATGTGGTCACTAATATAAAATATTCACTTCACTTCTCATATCAGGTCTTCAAACTCCAGTGTGTGCTTCACGTTTACAGCACATGCCAAGGAGTGCTCAGTGGGCACAATGTGGCCACGCTGTCTCACAGCGCAGTTCTAGAACATGCTGCCGGCAGGATCCCATGTCCACTCCCAGGGCCTGGGAAAGCCTCTGCTGAGCCCACACTCCAAGGTCTGAGGGGGACCAAAGAGCAGTAGTCTGAGAGGTGTGGGTGGAGCCTCGATGTAGAGGCTGGGTGGGCCCCCTGAATGTGTGTCCCGCACTTCAGAATGAGGGGTGTGGCAGGGATGGAGAAAGGAAGGAAGCAGGAGGCAGGCTAGAAGCTGGTTCTCCCCACATCCCACCACGCGGAGGCACAGGCCCCGAAAGTACCCAAAAGTTCAGGGGCGCCTGGGTGGCTCAGTCGGTCAAGTGTCTGACTTCTGCTCAGATCATGATCTCATGGTTCGTGGATTCGAGCCCTGCGTCGGGCTCTGTGCTGACAGCTCAGGGCCTGGAGCCTGTTTCAGATTCTGTCTCCCTCTCTCTCTGCCCTGCCCCCACTCACGCCCTGTCTCTGTCTCTCAAAAATGAATGAATGTTAAAAAAAAAAAATTAGTGGGTGATGGGCATTGAGGAGGGCACCTGTTGGGATGAGCACTGGGTGTTGTATGGAAACCAATTGGATGATAAATTTCATATAAAAAAATAAATAAATAATAAAAAAATTAAACTAATTAAATAAATAAACATAAAAAATTAAAAAAATAATAAAATAAAGTGCCCAAGAATTCTAAACTCAAACCTGGCCTGCAGGTCTTTCTAAAAGCACAATTGTCAAGGTTGGAAGATAGAATACATTTATTTTGCTGGCTTGATTTTATACCTTTTAAATATTTAGCCATTTGGTATTTGCCCTTCTGCTGATATTTTGAACCAGTCTCATAATATTAAGGGAGAGGGAGCTGCTTTAAAAAGCTGAAAAATCAGTAACAGTAGCAGCTTGAACTGGTAACAAAACCTGCCATCACCCAGGGCACAGGGAAAGAACCTCATTCTCCAATTTCAGAACAAGGTAGTAGATAACCTGGGATGATTTGTGAGGCTCCGAGAGCTCCCTGTATGACGATGGACCGCTCTCCTATGTCCTGCACTTTCCCCGGTCAGAACTGGGCCTCTGTGCTCTCTTGTTTGCAATGGGCCCCAATAGATAAATGCATGAGGTTTCAGATGAGTCCGTGTCCTCAGGTTTAGGGCTAAAGATATTGCTGGACATGTTTATATCATGGAAAGAAACCACTGCAGTTCAAACTATGCCTCTGCTCCTTTGTTTTGTTCACTCCTATGTCCCCAGCAACTAGATCAGGACCTGGCATGTAGCAGGTGGTCTGTATATATATATATTTAAAATAAATTGTCCTTTATATGAAAAGCTATAAATCACATGGACTGCTAGTCCCTCTGATAGAGCTTAGACCCTAGCATAGGAAATATTGGCTGCATTCTCTTTCTGTACATTACAAATACTATATATTAGCTGTTATTATTAACTATTAATAAGAGCTAATAGACGGCATGCGCTGACAGGTGTACCAACTATTGTTATTAAAATATGTCTTTAATGATTAGTAAATAGAATTACCCAGGAACCTCTAGCTCTACCACTCAGATCCCCTCCCTAAAATCCCCACCAGAAATCTCCCCACTATTCAGCAACTGATGGGTTAATACCAGGCACAGCTAGTATCTTCCAGGCAGAGGTCCAATAGGGCCAGAGTCATTGATCAACAACCTCACTGTATAGGCTCCTACCCCTAGCTGGTAGTATTAGCTACCGTGTTTTACATATTCTGACCCATTTCTCCTGGTGATAAAGTTTTAGTTTACCTACAATACAGAAACGGTCCTGCCTCATGTTGGCTATTAATTAAATTTCTAGAATAAGGATTCTTTTTTGCCACCAATATACCCTAAAGTTTTGTTAGTTATAATCACGGATGGGGTAAGGAATTAAAGCAAGAAGATCAAAGTTATCATCTGGCATACAGCGGATTTTCCTCTGGAGAGTACTGTTAATGCAGAAGTACAAACGATGTTAATATTCAGTGTGCAAATAGTGTAGAGGACAGAGTCTAGGATGGCCCCCAATGATCCCCACCTCTTAATATTCATGTGCCTGTGTAATCCCCTCCCCTTGAGTATAGGTAGGACTTGTGATTTGCTTCTAACCAATGGAATATGACAAAGGCGATGAGAATGTCATCCTTCTATTACATTATGCAGAGCTCTAAGTCCCATCTTTCTGGAAGATTCTTTTCCTTACTGGCTTTGATGAAGCAAACTTCCATGATGGGAAGGCCCGTTTGGCAAGGAACTGAGGGGGTCCCCTGGCCCACAGGCAACAGGGACCTGACAGACCTCAGTCCTACAGCCCTATGGGAGCAGAATTCTGTTAGCCCCTACGTAAATGAGCTTCCATATGGACCCTTCCTTAGCCGAATTTGCAGATAGAACCCCAGTCTTGGCAATGCCTCAAGGGAGTTCTTAAAGCAGAAGGCTCAGTTAAGCCAGGCCCAGATTCCTGGCCTAAAGATTCTACCAGATCACAAACATGCGTTGTTTTAAGCACCTACATTTGTGGTAATTTATTACACAGAAATAGCTAGTTATACAGTTGGCAAATGTATTTGGTTGAAATGTACAAATACACAAGTATACACATACATACATGTATACATTATTTGCGAGTATAAAATTTTTAGATGAATAAACTCTTAACAGGTGTTACCTGTTGAATCACTCTCAGATTCAGGGGAGAGAATGAAGATTTTACTTTGCTTGTATAGCCTTTCGTACTACTGTAGTTTTGTTACTGTGATCTCATTTTTATAAATTAAAAAAAAAATCTAGCTTAAAGGTACGCTAGATTTGAAACCATTTTGTTCCAAATAATATAATCTGTCCGAGAAAATATTTTTATTTTTAAAACTCCAATCTTGTATTTCTAACTAGGATAAGATTATTAAGTCAGTAAAACAGGAACCCACTAGTTCTGATGTGCTAGCTTTGCAAGAAAGGGACCATCAAAGGGCTAGCCTTGCTAACCGCACAGGCAGGACCTCAGGTGCACAGGGGAAGGGGTGTGCCTTATTAGAGATCTCCAGCTGTGTTGGGGAGGGGGTGCTGTGGTTCACTTCTTGCTTTTTCAGAGGATGCTTGCAATTCTACTTGACCCCTTTGAGCTTCCCCTTAAGACAAGGAGCAGAAACAGGGTGCCCACAGAGCAAGTCTTAGACCAAGAGCATCTGTCAGCAGCCCACCTGGCTGGATGCCGAAAGCTGAGGACGGGGAGTGCAGGGTGGCACAGTGGGGTCCGTTACTATCTTCTCTTTTTGGCCACTACACCAAGTAAACAAACACTTTCCCTTAAAAACAAGCTCCCTTAAAAATATTCTCCCTTTGGGGCGCCTGGGTGGCTCCGTCAGTTAAGCGCCTGACTTCAGCTCACGTCATGATCTAGTGGTTTGTGAGTTTGAGCCCCATGTCAGACTCTGCGCCCACAGCTCAGAGCCTGGAGCCTGCTTCGAATTCTGTGTCTCCCTTTCTCTCTGCTCCTTCCCCACTCACGTTGTCTCTCTCTCTCAAAAATAAATAAACATTAAACAAGTACTTATTTTTTTTAATTTTTAAAAATGTTTTTATTTTATTTTTTTGAGAGAGAGACAGAGTGAGAGTGGGGGGAGGGACAGAGAGAGAGGGAGACACAGATTTTGAAGCAGGCTCCAGGCTCTAAGATGTCAGCACAGAGCCTAACACGGGGCTCAAACTCACGGACCGTGAGATCATGACCTGAGCTGAAGTTGTACACTTAACTGTCTGAGCCACTCAGGCGTCCCTAAACAAATATTTTAAAAATATCTCCCCTTAAAAATGACTTGTCCATTTGAAATGTGCTAGTGAACTGGTAAGGAGTGAAAATAAATTACTGAATCTAAAGCAGTGCCCAACATTTAAAACAACATCTAGCAAAAACACACACGCAAGGATTTGATGAAAGGAATGGATAATGATTAAATTAGTCCAGCTACCAGCCCTCAAAAATCACCACCAAAGGGGCTTCCCCCAGGGTGGATCAGTCAGTTAAGCATAGGACTCTTGATTTCGGCTCAGGTCACGATCTTACAGTTCATGAGTTCAAGCCCTATGTCAGGCTCTGTGCTAAACAGCAAGGAGCCGGCTTGGGATCCTCTTTCTCCCTGCCCCTACTCACTCATGCTTTCCCTCTAAACAAACAAATAAACAAACAAACAAACAAACTTTTTAAAAAACACCACAAAAATTAGGTAGAGAAAACATTCACAATAAATTAAGAATGTCTGAGAAGGAAGAAAATAGAACTGTGGAGTCTGGGGTGTGACTAGTGCCCTCCACCAACTGTGTTCTATCTGCTGAAATCAATAGGTCTATAAGAAGTACATTTTTCCCTTACAGCTTTTCAGATCATGAAATAGAACCCCTTCTACCGACCGTTTTTCACCTCAAGGCTTAAGAATGGCTCCCATGCTTCCTTACTTAGGTTTCTCAAACTTCCCTCCATCTTTGGTCCATTTCTGAGACCTATCACAGACAGGCTCCAATAAGACACCCAGTGTCACCATATCGTGAGATCTTCCCCACCCTGAAAATTCCTGAATTGGCGTGAAGCAATATAATTCCCTATTCCCTATTCTCTTGCACTGAAAATTTGCTCGTCTGTATTCAGGATTACCAGAGGGAAAATAGGTACGTCGAGAAAGAGGTGTGCAAACATCCACTTACGTACATGTCTTTGAAAGTAAGAAATACAGTAAAAGAAACACAGAATTACAACAGAAGGGCTGAGTTTGAAGGCAGGAAGATGATGCAAGCAGCAGAGAAGAGGAACTTATCTAACCAGTAAAAAATCATCAAGGTATGGTGGGGTCTGTCTCTGTTTGTCTGTCTCTGTCTGTCTGTCTCTGTGTGCCCCTCTCTCTCTCTCCCTCTCTGTCTCAAAAGTGGGGATAGACGGAGAGGTGGTTTGAAGGGACTGGCTTAGGGAAGGCAAATTTTCAAACATTCAGATTAGGATCTCTTAGAGTATGTTCCCTATGGAGATTGGACAAATTCAGTAATACAGAGAGTTCATAAAAAAGGGGTTGTCTAGAATGTGCGACAAATCTATATCCGTGCATTATTACACTAAGCATAGCAGGAATCTCCTGAAAGGGTTTTAACTTCCAAAATAACAGCATGTCAACAGAGAACAGGCCCTTTGTGGATTAGCGTTGGGGGACACATAAGGCACAGGCACCGTGCAGAATGATTCTGAGCAACAGCCTCACCAGGAAGAGCCAGTCCTGGCAGCTGGCTGCCTGGTCTCCTCACACTCATGGCACATCCCAACACAGTTGCTCTTTTCAGCGGTATTTTCAGAAAACGCAGGGCTGGCATTTGTAAACATGTTGCTTGGGTGGAAAGATGCCCGTGCACAGAGCAAGCTGTAAAAATCCGTGCGGTACGTTTTGCCAGACCACAACAAATAAAAGCAGGGCCCCCGAGGAAACCCAGCGACATGGTTTTAAATTCCGAGCTAAGAGAAAGCTATCAGATATAAGATATGACGTCCTGCAGCTGGGGCGGTGGGGACCACACCGCTCGTGACAGGTGAGGCCGGATTAAAGACACTGCTTCTGTGTGCCATCCTTCCTCTTGATGATGCAGCCACTGGACTGCTTTATTCCTCCATCACACTCTATTCCTTGCACATAAATCCACCTGCTGGGTCCACGTACCCCAGAGAGTCTTCCTTACATCCCCAGGCTGAAGCTTGTATGCATGATGTTTCCTTGCCTGGGTCTGACTCGTGTTCCAGGCTTGAGCCCTGCCTTCTCCGCTTTTCTATCCCTGGTGTGGCTCTTGGCTCCTCGTTGGAACTCGTGAAGCAGTCGTCAAGCAACCACGGAAGCAGCGCTCCTTAGACAGAAGAGGTGGACCTGTAACGCACCCCCCACCTTCCTGGTCCCACCCAGCCCCGTGGTTGCTGGTGCCGTGTCACCTTCAGAGGTTTGCAAACTGACCCTGGATTTGTGAGCAGAAAATAACTGACAGCAGCCACAGTCAAATACCACCTGGTCAGGCCTGTTGAAAAATAGCCAGAGACATGTTACCTGTGCTCAAATTGTAGAATAAAACACGGTTATAAATGTAAGTGTCATTATTTATTCAAAATGTAGCTGGACTACTCAACAGTTACCACCATTCCTCTCAAGATGGACTATAAAACGGAAGGCAGGGAAGGGAAAGGGAGAGGAGGGGAAGCAGGATGAAGAGGGGAGGGTTAGGGCATGAAAGTTCTCAACGCTGACAGAAGAACACCGAGCACATAACTGCACCACACGCTTCACAATGATGAGCTACTCGCTCAGGCTTCCTGAGGTTCGCTCTCCTCATCTCTAAGATGGAAAAGGCTTGTGTTGAGGGTTGGATAAGATGATCCGCCTGAGATGTGTGACACAGAGATGCTCCCCAACCCTGTATTCAGGTCTTCCCCCTCCCAGTCCCCTCCACCCCAGCCCCCCAGTGGCTGGCCAGGCAGAGGCTGCTATGCGCATCAGAGAGCAGCCCAATGAAATATTCCGTCTGAGCTGTACTCGATACACAGAACAAAACAAACAACCTGCAGATCAGACACTTCATTTTCTTTTTACTTCCGCAGAGTAGCACAGCTCTGAACCCCTGCGCCTGGAAGGCAGATAACCGGATACCCCCTTCCCCCTCCTGTCTCGTGGGTTCTCTTTTACTCTCTTTTTTTAAAATTTTTTTTAACACTTGTTTATTTTTTGAGAGACAGAGCATGAGCAGGGGAGGGGCAGAGAGAGAGGGAGACACAGAATCCGAAGCAGGCTCCAGGCTCTAAGCTGTCAGCACAGAGCCTGACGCGGGGCCTGAACTCATGAGCCGTGAGATCATGACCTGAGCTGAAGTCAGACGCTCAGCCAACTAAGCCACCCAGGCGCCCCTCTCTTTTACTCTCTTAAGAAAATCCTTTTACATAAAAGAGTACAAAACACTACAAGCTAAAAGACAGGCTGTAGACAGGGAGGGTCGGCAGACCCTGCGAGAACATGGATTTGGCAATCATTTTTTTTTTCTTTCCTAAAACCTTCTTAGATGACGAACCACCTGCACATGGGATGTTTTCATCTTCTTGACCTCCTCCTTCTCCCTCCTTCCTCCTGCCACCGCCCCTGGGAAAAGGTGAAGAATCCCTGTTTCCAAGGACACTTGAGCAGACACATTCTCTCCCTATCCTCATGTAGGCATCTCAAAGCTTCTACAACTGCAGAACCCAAGCGTCTGGGGCCTGGCTTTCTCCCAAGATCTCCAATTTTCTAGGCGTTACCATGAATGCACGTATTGATCATGGTCTGAAGCAAACACTCACTAATCTCACTTTCTTGTGGGAGTCCAGTGCCCTCCTCACAGTGTCTGTCACCTGTTGGCTTTGATCTGCTAGTCCTGCGGAGTGTCATTTTTGCATTTCCCCTCCTGGGTGAAGCTCTTCTGCCCCTCATACTGTCTCTAATAAGGAAACCATGAGAGTTCTAATTTCCCAGAGACAAGTCTCTAGTCTGCATCGCAGTCTTCTATGAAGGTTTGGGGGAGTGCAATGGGTGGCAGTTGCACACTAGCCAAGTCCCCCAGTCCCAGCTGCTCCGGCTCCTGGCTTGGTGACCATCTCCTGGCTGGGCTGAACCCTTCAGGAACGCCCGTTCCAGACCCTCATTTCTCATCACGCCTCACTCCCTCTTCTCTCTGCTTCCCACAACTCATAAGCTTCCCCTGATCGCACCTTGCAGAGTAATTCTGCAGCACGTCTACTCAGAAGCGTCCTGCTAGACAACTCAATGGAAACAGAGGCAGGCCAGCCTCCACCACGTTTGCATTCTGAAAAGACCATCGCAGGTATTTTCATCCATAAAGAGTTGAAATAAACTCAACCCTTCCCTCGCATGGGAAATAGAAGGGCAATCGTTTCTTTTTTTCCACGTAGATGGGTTCACCCCGCCCCACCTTTCTACTATATTAATTAGGCTTTTCATGCTAGTTAATGTAAATTAACAATGCCAAGTGCATACAAGTGCCAATTATGGACAATATCACGAAGTTTTGATTCCTGAAATCTTGATAAAGAAGTCACATCACTCAAATGTTCAAAGCAGCATTCTGCTCTGCTATGAATCTTGCCCTTGACTATATTATAAAAACACAGTGGGATACATGAGAGAAAGAACAAAAGAAATGAAATTACTTGAAGTCAAATACCCTGGCTAGAATCTTTCCCTTCCCATGGGTTTCCCATAGAACTTAAAGAACAAGAGGAAAACAAAGAAAACACAAGCACCATAATACAGTATAAGAAAGGACTCACATTTAGTTTTTCCCAATCACTATCTGGCATGCTAGTTCATAGATATGGTCAAATGGTTTAATTCAAGCAAGGCTGTCCATAAACAAAATTCTACAACAAAGGCATCATTACTCGGCACTCCTGTAGTTTTGCTAATTGTTGAGGTTGGAGGAGAAGGACCCAGAATGGTGTCCAGAAACTTCGTGGGCATAGAATATTTCACTAGTGACTTCACCACGGGGTCTATTTTGAGACCCCTAACTCATGGCACCCGTGTGGGAGACCCCACTTGGTCTCCTCCAAGACCGGCTCTGGGGTCAGAACTGAGACATTCGAGCAAATCTGGGCACACAGAATGACACCAGGGATATGTATGCACAAAGGTCAGGCCACGTGAGGACATAGTGAGAAGGCAGTCATCTGTGAACCAAGGAGAGAGGCTGAAAAACTCATAGATTCTTTCATAGTCCACTGTGATATAATAATTCCATGAAATAAGAAAAGGTCTGTGTCCATTCCCATCAGCCTGTGGAGGCTGGAAGTCCAAGGTCAAAGTGTGGGTAGCTTTGGTTTCTTTCGAAGCCAAGGCCTCTCCTTGGCTTACAGTTAGCTCCCTTCTCACTGTGTCTTCACGTGGCCTTGTCTTTGTGGGTACACAACCCTGGTGCCATTACCTGTGCCCAAATTTCTTCTTCTTATAAGGATACCAGTCAGATTGGATTAGGGCCTGCCCTGACTTACTCACCTCTTTAAAGGCCCTATCTCCAAGTACAGTCACATTCTGAGGTACTAGGGGGTTAGGGCTTCAACATGTGAATTTGGAGGGGAACACAAATCAGCCCATCATAGTAGTCAAGGTCAGTAATTTACCAACAGAACGGAGTCTTTCTCTGCCTGACACCACCTCTGTCCATTCCTACCACATGCAATTCAATAAGAGGAATCATTTGTGAAACAAATGGCAGCCCAGCCCTAGGGTATCTGATCACTCCTTTATGTATTTATTAGCTTCTGAATTTACAGGCTGCTTTGATGATGAGGGGAAAAATAAATAGCTATAATTCTGTCTTTATCAAAGCACGCTGGGTTTTTTAAAATAACTTCCATGTTTGCACCTGAATTCAATGGGCTTCAAGGCACAATATAGGCATTTCCAGTTGCCCAGGGAGGCAGCTTAGTCACATCTAAGCTTTGGACAACATTTACCATTTACTGAACATCTGCTATTTCCCAGGCATTACTGAGCTCTCTGGTGCAAAGTTCAATACCTCTTAGTGCTCACCCATGAGTTGGCTCATAGCCTAACGGGTAAAAGACACATGCGTAAATAACTACAATGTAATAAAAAATAATTTTATGAAACAGTTTAAATGGATTAAAAAATTTTTAAGTCGGCCAGATTGGTCAATTTCACAGACATCTGCCGAGTTCCAAGTTGGGAATACATAGACATGTCAACGGTGCCCTCTGCCAACCCTGCTTCATCGCTAAGAGACTAGCGACTTCTCCCCATTAATTTTTGGTGTCCATGCTTGGGGACGAAATAAGGACAGTGGTGACGAGCACACTTTGGAGAATAGGGAGGAACTTACTTCAGCTCAACGTGCCAAGTACACCAGTGGGAGTTCTGGAAAAAAAAAATCCCAGGCTCTACGTTGAGCACTGG
The DNA here is from genome assembly GCF_023721935.1 of Panthera uncia. Taxonomy (NCBI): domain Eukaryota; kingdom Metazoa; phylum Chordata; class Mammalia; order Carnivora; family Felidae; genus Panthera; species Panthera uncia. The sequence goes on from NW_026057582.1 coordinate 29,075,498, forward strand.
AATCATAAAATGCACACATGGGGGTCACCTGGCCGAGCCAGCATAGGACCGGGAAACCTGAGTCAGCTGAATGCTACAAATCTGATGGAGGAGATCATCACGTGCAAAGATTGCCTTTAGCAGCAACAGCCAGAAAGCATTCAAAGTATGACCACCTGGACAGTGTGAGAACCGATGAAGCACTGACCAAGAGGCAAAGTTCTCTGAAATCTTTCTCACCCGATATTTGCTCCTTCCATCACTTTTCTCCTCAGAATGCCTCTCTCCTAGGAGATTACACCCTTGCTCTGCCCTGAGGTCATCCTACAGGAGCCCACACTCTGGCCTCACCTTCCCGGGGAAAAGCTCGTCATTTTGGAGTTCTATTTCTTTTCCAAAAGGCATCATCAATAATGAGGTAGAATTTGGGAACACTGCCACATGCCCTGGAATGGCTCTCGTGGTATCTTACAGCCTCAGTCTCTTTATCTGTGAAGTGGGACTAATTACTCTCACTCCACAGGGTTGTTTCAAGAGCGAAGAAGAAAACACACAGGGATGTGCTTCATAATTCATAAAACATTGTAAGAACAACAAAAATCATACTATCAGCTAACTTTGATTGAAAGGTGACTATAGACAAGGCCCTTTATATGTATTAGTTCATTTATCTTCTAAACAACCATTGACCCAGGTGCTACTATTATGCCCATTGCTCAGATGAAGACAAAAGTCACAGAGAGAATAGTAATTTGCCTAAGGTCACACAGAGAAAAAGGCAGAGCTGGGATTCAAACCCAGGCAGACTGGCTCCAGAGCCCTTACTATGTCCCACAGTGTCATAGTATGGATAGTCTACATATTCTGTACTGTATCACATAGCTTAGACTCCCTACCTAGTGCTCACACATTAGCACTTGTTCATAATTTGGGAAACAAATTTGTCAGGTAGTTAATTGACTGCTATTATTACTCTTACACAAAAGGAGTGTATGCGTATGAAAATTATCTTAGCAAACTTCTTTATTAAACTTAATGATTGGGGAAAAAGACACCAAGAGAGGATGAACATAATTTGGGGCAGATGGTAGGTTGAGTAGGGGGAGTTGTTGGGTCTTTAAATACCCCTTAAAATAGCCTGTAATTACCTAAGCATAAGACCCTAAAAGAGAAGCCTCCAAGAAGATTGGTTTTTATAGGCTGAGTTGCGTGCCTCCAAAATTAATATGTTGAAGTCCTAATCACCAGAGCCTTGACATGTGACCATATCTGGAGATAAGGTCTTTATAGAGGTAATTAAATTAAAATGAGGTCATTAGGATGGACCTTACTCCAATAGGAATGATGTCCTTGTAAGAAGAGGAAATTTGGACACAGAAACACATGGAGGGAAGACAATGAAAAGACAGCCATCCACAAGCCAAGGAGAAAGACCTGGAACAGACCATCCCCTCATGGTCCTTGGAAGAAACCAACATTGCCAGCACCTTGATCTTGGACTTCTAGCCTCCATTTCCTCTTTGCAACAAGCCAGCAGTTAAATATCATTATCTCCTACCTACACATGACAGCCTAGTGTACATTCCTCAAGTTTTCTTTCAGCGTGTTGCCCACCTGTCCACACACATCCAGTAGCTCCCCACTGTCTCAAGGAAAAAGGTCCAATTCCTCCCCAGCAGTCCTGAAAATGTCTGTCATTTGTGAGCCACCGATCAGAAAACATGCTCTTGCAGAAGCACACAGCCACAGCACGGTGGGAAGAGAAAGCTGGGACTCACCTCCCAGAACAGGGAGGATGCTCTACACCTATGCATACCACCTGTGCTGCTAGGGGACAAGAAGCCAGACTGTCTACGTGAGAGACTTTCCCCAGTTTCGAGTGAGTAACAGATACATATGCCTGGGAATCGAAAGATTCTTAGACTTCTAGTGCTGCAAAGCCTGAGCTACATACCCGTTTGAGTGGCTAGATAGCCAGCTTCCCCACATAGAATCCTTTGCTTCTAGCTGCTAGGAGTCCACTTGAAGGTGAATATTGAATGCCTTGGTACAGTGCTTAGTTCATTTGCATTTTTGTTCCTACCTATGCACAGTGCTCAAACGATCTTTCCTCCTAAGGAATCCAGAGAGATCTTTAGAAACATTACCTAATTCACCACTTCCCAATGAGAGCTGAAGGGTGTCATCCACGTGGTTTGGGAGATGAAATGACTTCCACAAGAAGACGCAGCAAAGAGTATCTTCACCTTTCCAGCCAGTCCTACTGACTGCCCTGATAATTACAACAGACTCAGAGCCAGCCTTTCTATCCAGACCTCCCTGTTCCATGTCCATCAGTCTCTGATTGCCTCTGTCTTGGTTGACATAAGACCTCCAGCCTTTGTTTTCCTACAGGCTCAGCCTTGAGCCTGGAGATAAATGAGGAACCCCATCACCCAGCCAGCAAGCAGGCTGCATGGTCAGCCTTGCTGTCCCTGCAAGTGGCAAGCCCGATGTGAACATGACAATCAGGTTGCAGCCTTTTCTTTTAACTATAGCTTCTGGACACAGCCCAGACTGCTGGCCCTTTGTCTGATTCCTTATTTGACCTCTTCCTGCTGGAACTGTAGATCCCATCTTATTTGCTAGGGAACTGTCAATCTGCTCAGTCCCTGCCATCAATCTAGTCCTCGGCCACGTCCTGGCCCTGCGTACTCATCAACCTAATGAATAAACATTCCTGCTGAAACTCCTGCTATTACCAAATTAGATCTTGAGGGTCAAATGCGGTCACATGTCCCAACTGTTTCTAACCCCTCTTGGCCACCACCATTTGGATCTCCTTTGTTGAGGCACAGTCCCCTCGGTCACTGGTTCACAATCCTGCCTGCAAACTGGGATTAATCGTGGGGATTATAAGATTCCTGAAGCCCAGGCTGCATCCTAGACCAATTACATCAGAACTTCTAGGAGTGGGATCCAGGCATCAGAATTTTTTTTAAGTTTGTTTTTACTTATTTTGAGAGAGAGAGAGAGAGAGAGAGAGCAAGCAGGGGAGGGCAGAGAGAGAGAGAGAGAGAGAGAGAGAGAGAGGGAGACAGAATCCCAAGCAGGCTCAGCACTATCAGCACATAACCCGATGCCCGGCTCGATCCCACAAACTGTGAGATCATGACCTGAACTGAAATCAAGAATTGGACGATTAACCAACTGAGCCACCCGGGTGCCCCAAGCATCAGAATCTTTTTAAAGGTCCCAGGTGATTCTGATGTGCAGTCAAGTCTGAGAACAACTATTCTCACTCCTTCCCTGGTTGAACCTCATCTCTTCACTGGCATAGAGTGGAGGTCCCGGCATAACACAGGGCTGCACCTAGATAGGTAATGACAGCACCACAAAATAATGCCAAACCGAGAAAATGAAGATGAAGGGGTTCCCCAGCCACCTCGGTAGATGTGATGATTTGAATGGCTGATATTAAAAGGGGATATTGCCAATTGTTAGGCATTTGCTACTGCACCATAGAAAATGGGTCAGAGATTCATGTTACAGTGAAAAAAGCGCATGTAGTGAATCATAATTGGTAACCAAAAAGCCTATTATAAACTTCAGTAATCCAAACCACTAATGATTAAGGTTGGAAACCACAGTAAACCTCCATCAGGGCCCAGCTCACTGCCATAGGTTTCGCGACACCCTATGGATCGTCCTTTCTCCCAAAATGACACAATTGCACTCACTGAGTAACCACATACAATATTACTAATCAGCAACGTGGGTGGTTTATTCTGGAAGGCATATCCTGGGTGGGAGGTTGAGTTAGCTGACCTTTAAGATCCTCTTTAGTGTAGGCAAGTCTTTGATTCCAGGTGACAAGCCCTGAGGGTTCTAGAGAATGGTAGGAAGGAAGTGACCTGTTGCTTGCCTGGGCCACTGCTGTGCTCTGCAGAGCTAAACCAAGCCAGGAGGAAAAGAACGTCCTAGTGTTCAGACAATGTCATAGGTTGGATTTGTCATTGCTGCAAGACCTGAGCTAACTGGAGACGATCATCTCAGCTCCGGAAAGCTGGGGGTGTGTCTCAAAGTGACAGCCAGGAGGGCTGTGTGGGTGAGTGGGGCCCCTGCACTCTGAAGGGAATAATTCGTTTCTCTTCCTTGTTTACCAGCTTCCCAGAAAGCCAACAATGAAGCCTACAGAGTAAACCATGTAGCACGAGAAATATTTACTCCACTCCGGATCACCTACACAGAGAGGGCCAAATTCTCTCAGAGTTTTTATTACTTCCCACTACCGAATGTTATATTGCCTCTTCTAGACTTGCAGAGCACGGGGGAGTGTTTTTCTTAGCATGCTGCTTGGTAACATGGCCATGCCCTTGTACCTCATCAAGGTCTCCTGTGACGACCGGCCTCACTGGGGAATGGCCACAAAGAAGGGATATGGAGCCTTCCCACTTACTAGGAAATGAGAGCAAACAACCTAACAGTGGGAGAGGGAGGCACTTGCAAACAAACAAACAAATAAATAAATACATACATAAAGTAGTCAGGAGGAATACTTAGTATCATTTATCTATTTAGAAAGGGAAAATTTGGCAACTTGAGTTAGCTGGGGGTAACAGGAAATTAATTAAAGATCATTTTTGTGAGGTTAGAGTGGGAGAGAGCCAAAGCATAAGAGACCCTTAAAAACTGAGAACAAACTGAGGGTTGATGGGGGGGGTGGGAGGGAGGGGAGGGTGGGTGATGGGTATTGAGGAGGGCACCTTTTGGGATGAGCACTGGGTGTTGTATGGAAACCAATTTGACAATAAATTTCATATATTGAAAAAAAATAAAAATAAAAAAAGATCATTTTTGTGTCTGTTGGCTGGAGCCTGATGTCAAGGCCAGTCAAACATCTGACCCCCATACAGCCTGGTTAGCACCATGCAGGGCGATCAAACTCTGTGACCATAAACCACTCCCCTTCCCCCCATCAAGGGGTCCTCCAATGTCTCGTTGATAACAAGAGGGATAGACTGCGAAGACAGCCGTCTGTGCTTCTCAAAAGTAAGTCAGTATTCATCCAAATATGGGCCCCAGTGGGAGCGAGGCAAACTGTCTCCCCTCCCACCACTGGCTTTACCCCGTTTTATGCGAGTGGCCCTCCTGATTGGTTGCTTTGAGCTCATGGTCTCCAGAGAGTGCCGGGATGGAAGGCTGAGTGGCCCTGTAACCCATCCTACACCAGAGGTTTCTAAACCAGGCTGCAAAAAGAACCCTCGGGGGCTGATTCAGGGGGACCACCTGAGCTTCAACAAGATGCAAGTCTTCTCAACAGAGCACTACTGGCCGTGGGGGTCTGATGACTTTCTCCCTGTCTGGGACTGCCCTGCTCATTTCAGCACCTTTTACAGCTCTAGCTCCCTCCTCTAAAATGCCACTAAGAGTTCCCCAGTCATTCAAGAAAATCACTATGCCCTGTTCCTTTCTGAAAGACCTGAGGAAAGGGTAACAACAATGTCCCTCACAGAGAATCCCTGAAGGGACATCCCTGCTCGTACAGGTCTTATCTGTTTATGCTTTCTGCTAAGACTTCCTTCAAACAAGTGTTGATGGTTTACAAAATGGTTGTATGCTGGCCACTGCTCCACAGGAAGCCTGAAACCCCATCACAGAGCTGATTCCAGGTGGCCACTGGCAGCTGCTCCAATATGGCAGCTGCTGTCATTGTTCCAGTGATTTGGAATGTACCGCCCTCAGAAATGAGCCAATGTCATCCCCAGACCATTCATAAGAAAGTTCCACTTAATACTGCATTGAAATTCATCTCCCTGTGACTTCCACCTGCTGGGCCTCAGTCTGACCTCGAAAGGCCACAAAATATGAATTTGTTACCTCTTCCACATAGCTGCCCTATAAATATTTGAAGAAAGCTGCCTTATCTCTCCCAATTTAGCAAACGGCCCGATTCAACTCTTCTTCTACAGTTTTATCATTTTTAGATCACTTACTGTGTCTCAGTCACTTTACTGATGTGATCTTTGATGATCACAAAACCCCATCAGGTAAGCTTCTTACCCCAAAGTGATGGAAGAGGCTAAGCAGTCAGCTTGACTCTACACAAGAGTAAAGGGCAGAGTCCATACTGACTTGATTTTGAGGCCACCCTCCTTTTACTACAAGCCTGCGGTTCCCACACCTGACTCCCAGAGTACCCTGGGAAGGCTTATTTTAAAAATAGAAACGCATAGATTCTAAAAGATGTAATGAACCAGAACTGGATGATTCTGATAGAACTGATTCAGAGACCAGCATTTAAAAACTGCTGCCTCGTGTCATGTTTAACCTCCTCAACTTCTGATTTCCCTTTTTAGGGGGACAGATTTTATTTTTTACAAATCAGCACGTGATTACAATGTGTTCTCCAAGTGTGTCTGGATCAGTACACTCCAGAATAGATTCACTACCTCTCTCACTCTGAGCTGCTGTCCCCAACAGTGGGAACTGAGTTCACATCCCGCCACCCATGAGAGTGGGGAGAACCCCACCCAAACACACAGCCACCACCTATCTTGCCACTGCTGGAGATTCAACATGGCAACTCACCTCTGATTTCGTCCCTGGGGCTTCTTTTCCCCATGGTAGTCTTCGTGGAGCGCATCTCTTGAAGGCAATTAAAATTACACAGTGCCCTGATTTCAATCCTCCTGTAACCATGCAGAATATTTTCCACTTTTAAAAAAATTAAGTTTTAATTAAGTTTTTTTTTCATCAAAACACCAGTCCTGCTGATAATGTCAGGAAGGTCTGAGAAAGTAATTACGTGCACAATCTGTTTTTGACACACTCCATTCTCCATTGGGACATTTCTTCTGTCTCCTTTACTTCATTAAAAATCCCCCGTTGCCATAGGAAGGTTTGCTTTCTTCCTTATTTACCATAATAGAGATAAAGAACCAGGTTCCCTCCTTCTGCACACAGCAGCAACCCCTCCTGCATGGAATGAACCCTGTTAGCCATCAGGTTACACAAGGGAGTGTTCATTCTATACTTCCCTTTGTTGTGACCATCCACCAGTGTAGATAACGTGCCAGTCCCAAGTTCTGTGAGTGCACTTTGGTGGAGCCCATGACCTATTCCTCTTACCCCTTTCCCAGTCTGATATATTTACCCATTATACTAAGGAAAGAAATATGCTAGACTCTGATTTTCTGAAGGTAGCAGTGATAAAAATGATACACAATTGTCAACAGACTCAAAACGGTTTCTGTTGTGCATCTGGAAAACCAACACCCATATTTTCTATGCCTGGCTTAAATTTCTTATATCACTTTCCTCGGGCTGCCGTTGCAAATTGCCACAAACTGGGCAGCTTAAGAAAAAAGAAAAAGAAAAAATGAAAATGCAAAAAAAACACCCAAACCAAACAAAAACAAACAAAAAAAACCACAAATAAAAAAATTGAAAAGTAAAAAGAACTTTAAAAAAAAGGAAAAAAAAAAGAAAAAACAAAACAAAACACACACACACACACACACACACACACACACACACACACACACCACAAACAAACCCAGAAATTTATTCTCTCAGTTCTGGAGGCCAGAAGTCTGAAATCAAGGTGTTCATAGGGGTTATGCCTCCTCCAAAGACCCAAGGGCAGAATCCTTCCTTGTCTCCTGTGGTTTTGGTGGTTCCTGGCAATTCTTGGTTTATAGATATGTAACTCCTACTTCTGTCTCCATCTTCTCATGGCCTTCTTCCCTCTTGTCTGTGTACTCTCCTTTTCATGTAGGGGCAGCAGTCATTGGATTTAGGGTCCACTAAAACCCATGATGATTTCACCACGAGGTCCTCAACTAATTTTATCCCAAAGATCCTATTTCCAAATAAGGTGACATCCTCAGGTTCTGAATGGAAATGAATTTGGAGAGACATTATTCAACCCACTACACTCATCTTGATCCAGGCCATTTGAGGTAGTCCAATAGTGACCTGGAGGGATTTGAAGCCACGACGAGGAACAGAAAGACCAAGATTCCCACAGTTAATCCACTAAAGGATAAAGGAGAAACACCTCCTAATGGACCCCCCCCCCAGGCATACTTTTTTTTTTACTCACATTTCCAACTGGCATTAGGGAAACCACAAAGCCCAAATAAAATGATTTGAAGATGTGAGCAGTTTAAATTTGGAGACACAGGCAGGATCCAAAATTTGTAGACCAGAACTAATTGGCATGAATCATTTTATCATCAAGTAGAATTATTCCTAATCTATGCCAGTCAGCCACTGAACTGTTACATCACCTTTTGATCTTTATTTAATAAACATAAACTTGTATTCTACTCTGACCATTTGTCTCAGGGTCCAACACGATGGATTTGCAGAAATTTAGGCTCTACTCTGATTTGGTCCCAAATTTTCTTTTAATCTGTATTTGCCACTACTCATGGCCCTTCATGAATTCTTGAATTTAGTCAGCAGCACTTCTACTGAGTACAATTTCTACTTTTTGCTTCAACCTGTTCCCTTCTTCTGGAATGCTTTTTGCTTTCTTCTCCTAACCTCTTACCCCATGTGGTGGTTCTAAAACATATTTACAAATTCTTCAGTACTCCTCCCCTCAAAAGGTAGACTAAGTTTTCTCCTCTTAAACATGGCCTGGCTTAGGGAGACACTTCCAATAAATAAAATGCAGTGGAAAGAGAAGTGATGCTGCATGACTTCTGAGGCTAGGTCATGGAAGATGATGGAACCTCTGCCTGACTCTTGCTCTACTCACATGACAGTCACCCTGGAACCCAGACAACCGACCTCAGGCAAGAATCCTAACAGCTACATGGGAAAGTCATGTGTAGGTGTCTTGGCCACAGCCCCAGCTAAGATTCCAGCCAACAGCTAGCATCAACTGCCATGCATAGAAGTGAGCCATCTTTCTGACGATTCCAGCCTTCGGCATTCAAGCCACCCCCATTGACACCAAGGGAAGCAGAGACCAGCTATTCACCCCAATGCCGACCAAAATTGCAGATTCATGAGCAAAGTAAATGTTGCTTTAAACCATAACTGTTGGGTGTTTGTTATGCAATATAGATAACTTGACCACTCTACCTCTAGCCATCTTAAATTTTTAAACATCCATTCGTTTTTTTAAGACCATGTAATAATAGCTTACTCTTACAATGCTATGTAACAGTTCCAACTCCACGTATCTGAAGTAAAACTCAGCTTTTCCCTCAAATCTTATTTTATCCTAGCTTTCTACCTAAGTTAATGGTACCATCGCTCACCCTACTAAGCTAGCTAGAAACAGGGATCATGCCAACACCCATCTCCCAGACCATATTCAATAAATACCAAGTTCTATTGCTTCTGCCTCTTCCACATCTCTAGAATCCATCCATGGCTCCCTTCTCCATGATGTCTACCTGAGTTACTGTCACCTTCCACCTGTGCCCAACAGTGTTCTAACTGGTCTTGCAACCACTTCTAATGGTTCTAGAGTGATCTTTGCAAATAACAAAACATGTTCCATCCATTTTACATTCTTAAAACCATTCAAAAGTTTCCCACTGTTCCTAGGATAAAACCTCCAATTCGTAAAATGGTTATCAGGTCCCACATGGTCTTGCACCCACCTCCCAGTCCAGACTTGTCTCACCCTGGGCTCTCCCTTGTTCTCTGGGCTCCAGTGCCATGACCCTATACACTGTGCTTCTCTCCCTCACCACTGAGCACCAGCATCAGCAGCTGCCTCTACCTGCAATATGGTTCTGCACCCCATCCCTTACTAAGTTAATCTCTCCTTGTCCTTCAGTCTTCTCTTAAATATTGCTTACTCATAGAAGCCCTTTGCTCCTAGATAATGTGATTCTTTTATTTTACAGCTCATATCACACACTGTAGTTGTATGTGTATATACATGTGTGATTTTTGATTTAAAGGTGTCTCCTCTACTAAACTCAACTCCAGGAGGGCGAGAACAGTATCTTTTGCTTTCCACCATTCCTAGTTCTTAGCCACATCATGTGTGCACAACAAATATTTGCTGAGTGAATGAATCACTTCTCCTCTACCTCAAATCTAGCTCAATACCTTGCTCCAAATAGATTTCCAATAAATTATGAATGAATGAAGACTGCTATTTCAAGTCATTCCAAAGCATTCTTGCATCATAAAAGGCTGAAAAGAGCAAAAGTAAAAACTCAAGGCTCAAAAATACATCCATCTTCCAACTGTTAATCTGTGAGTTCAAAAAAGAGAATGTTCTGTGGGTGTGGCAAGGTCCACTGGAGGAAAGGAGCTTAAAAACAGATGATGTAACTCTGTAAACTTTCCCTTAAGGGCCTAATAGCTTTAGATTTTTTGTCAGTTATGACTCCCAAACCTTGGTTAAGTGGGCAGTAATGGAAATAACACCACGTAGAAAGAAATGGAAAGAGAGTAGTCTCATGATCTATGCAATTGAGACCAATTTATTATGGTTGTAACTTTTCTCTAATTTTTTTTAAGGTAGTTGGTACACAATGTTATATTAGTTTCAGGTTGACAACATAGTGATTGGACAAGTTTATATATTTGCTATGCTCACAAGTGTAGCAACCATCTGTCACCACACCTTGCTATCACAATATCAGTGACTATATTCCTTATGCTGTGCCTTTTATTCTCATGACTTCTTCATTCCATATGGAAGCCTGGATCTCCCTCTCACCTTCAGTAATTTTGCCCAACCTCCCTGCCTCTGGCAACCATCAGCAATTTTTCTCTAATTTTTGTAGGCAAAGGTTTTCTAGACAAATACACCAAGAAGCATGATGGTTTTCTAAAAATATAATGGCCAGGGGCACCTGCACCTGCATGGCTCAGTCAGTTAAGTATCCGACTTCGGCTCAGGTCATGATCTCGCCATTTGGGAGTTTGAGCCCCGCATAGGGCTCTGTACTAACAGCTCAGAGCCTGAAGCCTGCTTCGGATTCTGTGTCTCCCTCTCTCCCCCACTCACACTCTGTCTCTCTCTCTCAAAAAAAAAATAAACATGAAAACAAATTTAAACACATAATGGCCAAATGATCTGATCAGGGGGAATCATTGGCTCAAGATTCAGAAATAATTTCCCTGTTCTGCCAATGTCTCACTGATGATTTTGAGATTCTCCAAAGATGAATCCAGTTGTTTCTACCATTTCTTTTGTCTTCCTTACCTCACATCCCTAAAAGTCTTGTGACTGAGATGCCACTTACTAATCTGATATTAACTTGGTTCTAATCTGATGACAATAAATATTACTGACATTAAACACGGATTTTATTAAGCACTATCTTTCCTGTGTTACTTTGGTTATATACATTGTTGAGAGAAAAGTGTGACTTAAAAATCTAAATAAACCTTCCAAAAAAAAAACCCTAAATAAGTTAGATATCTGAAATACAATGTCAAAACTATTAGACATTGGACCTTAAAGAGATGTTTTGATAGGAGAAAAGTCTATGAAAGGCTGAATTTTCCCTTAACTCGAAACCACTGTCCATTTTGCTGAAGGGTTCATTGCTTTCACCTTGACATTAATTGCTCCCCAAAAGTCATTAATTGTTGGCAAATGGGTCATTTCAGAACTGATAACCTGCAATGCTCATAACCTTTCATTTCCAACGTGAACAGTAAAAGACCAGTAGTCTCTCATGCACAATTCTGCAACAGACATTAATGTCATTTAATCAACAACCAATCAAATAAAAGGCAAATGGAGGGCAGGGAGGAATAAACAAAGCTAGGGGAAAGTTTTCTTCTTTATCCAGGCTTCTCTTTCTTTGCCCTCATGTATGTCATTATGGTCTTCAAGAACTTTCCCTACTACCCACTTCTCACCCAATGGCCCCTGATGGCAGCAGGAGCTTTGCACTGAGAAGTGGGAAAGAAGGATTCCTGCAAATGCAATTCATTTATGTTGATTAGTATCCATCTGGGATTGTGTTTGGCTCTTATTTTAGAGTGACAGCCTTCAAGGTTCTACAAGGGTCTCTTGTGGTCATAAATTAAAGGAGCCCTTAATTCACCTGCCCCAGCACCTGCCCTCAACTGTCGCTACTAAATAAAGCCTTACCTGGGAAAGGAATGGAATGGAATCATCTTTGAACATTAAATGGAAATTGATTACTGAGGCAACAAAATGTGGACCGAGCTACATTGTGAGACCAGAGCTACAAACACGAGTCCATGAAGAGCTGGACCAAAGGGCCCTACCTAACCTATCAGCAAGGGGCTGATGGCTCCCCTGGAAGAAAGAACACCTCTCCTCAAGCCAGCCAAAATGCCACTGTCCTTAATTCCCTCTGATTTACATCAGAGAAATGCATGAACCAGATGGAGGTGATCTCAGAGACCCATGGGACTTCCTCTGAGTGATTTTCATGCAGGCCTAGTGAAGCAATGACGCAGAAAAGGGGACTGCATCAGTATATTTATTTTAATCACTGAAAAGTTTTCATTTATAATTCATAGGTACTCAGGCTGCTTGGGATGCCTTATTAAAAAGGATGTCATTTTTTTTTTTTACCTCTTTGTGACCACAGGAAAGAGAAACCTCTCAAACGTGGTATAAGAATAAATTGTTACCAAAATAGAAGCCGGTGCCCACTAATTACAGTGCTATCCAACCAGCATTTATAAAATCATCATCATCACCATATGAAGACAGGAACATGTAATTTAGGTTTAAGCTAGTACAATTAACAGGTTTCTAAAAACTCAGCACCATAACAGTAACTATCTGATGACTGCTAAATATACCAATTCTCTCGCAGAAAGTCCTGGCTGAGTGGCCCCTCAAAGTAGAGATCAAGAGGGGAACACTGGGGGAGAAAAAGTTATTTCAATATACACTAAATGGAGGTGACACTGTTAACAAGCATTTTATTTAGGATCCAGTATGGTCCTAGATACCTTGGGAGATTTTTTTAGTGTGAAATATATAATCTAGGAATGTAATTTGATGAGGAGCCATATGGAGCATGGTACTGGAAGTTACTTCCAGCACTGAAGTTTACCATGAGTCCCAAGGTCCTACGCAGGACATACAGAGATGGCAGGGTTGACGCCACATGCTGGAAGAACCCAAGTCCACAGCTAACAAGAATTGATGGCTCGTAGAGGCACACCTTTAGGACATCTTTGGAGAGTATGAGAAGTCGCTTGGAGTCAAGGCCTTTGACCTTGTGCCCTTCCTCACTGCCCAGTAGAGGACAAGCTCGAGGAGAACCATGGATGACAATGGAGACTTAGCAGACACGTATGTCTGCAGCTTTCGAGAGCCTATGATATTACCTAGAGATCAACTCCTGCAAAGAGGGGTGGAAACTCAGAGTTTTCCCTATAGGGTCAATGGGGCAGTGTGACTGGCCCCTGACCAGGGAGAGGGTTGAGGACCGTCAGAGGCTGATGGACACAGCAGCTCTGGTGCTACAGACCAAGGACAGAGACAACCTTGGGGGAACTGAGGAGCCATATTCCTAAACCGGGTCCTCAGGGCGATGGAATCTACATGAAGATTCCAGAGTCATGGATGAGTCAGCAAAATGAGGATCAGGGCACTAAAGACATGTGTTAACACTCTTCAGTTGGGTGTTGTTCCCTTCCTGTGCCATGTCATGGTCTACTGACTGAGGGAAAAGCTCCAGAAACTCTAGGTGAGGGCTGTGATCAACCATACAGACTCAGAATACACCCTGGTCTCTGCACATTTGCTTATGATGTGAATAGAGAATGGCAGGTCTTTGCCCTACAGCACTTATCATCTGCATATAACAGTAAATGATAAAGCAATGTTCAAATATAGTTTGTTATGTCTTGACAAGGACCATTGCATTTTTACACAGCAAGAGTTAGAATGGTCAAATAACCTCTCTCAGGTTAAAGGAAAGGCGGCTGGAGTCTAGTCCATGCCTATGAATGAAAGATAAAGATAGGTCTGCCAGCAGCCCACTGCAAAGGGCCTCAAAATCCTATGCCTGGCTCACTCCTCAACCCAGGCTCAGGGTCCAGCCTGCTCAGAAGCCCAGCTGAAAATCCTCAGATGAAGACAAGAAGCCAGCACCCACAGCCATTCTGGAAAGGGGCACATCCAAATGTGATCTCAGATGCTGGTTACCAGCTGGTTAATATATTAAGGGTGCTTCATTACAGGGGCGAGTTTTGAGATACACTGCTTTAATTCTGAAACAGGCTTATGTTGACATTTCTAATGATGCTTTTGGAAATCCTGTCTTTCCCTTTTTACTGTAAAAATCATAGTCATTAGCTCCTTCCCTCCCCACTACCTAAGCCTATAAAAATGGGGGAAAGAGTCTGGTGCACCAGGCTATGGAAACAGTGTTCTGCCATCATTCTGCTGTTATTATCAGCTCCCCACCAATTAGCATCTTGTGTCAATTCCATGTCATAAATGCGGCATTAACTACATTTTCTTAGAAAAATGTGCCAGTCATGTCCCATCCAGGGCTTGGTGAGAAAGCACTAATTAAAATGATTATAAAGCCTTTTTAAACTTATAAGAAGATTTGATGTATAAAAGCTGAAATGATAGTAGGGTATAGTTCCTTTTCTGCCTACAAAACATCTTACCCAGCACTCAAGTAAATGTGAATCTGATTTGCTTTTCAAGAAACTGTTATGGCTGCTGGTACCCATGAAGTGTCGCTCTACCTTGTGCAAAGACCATGCCCCTTTCAGGGGGAGCACCTTTGCATGGAGGTCGGATGGTCACTGGTAAATAATCACATGGGCCAAATCCATAGAGAAATGTCAGGACCTTTTTGACTAGCGATTGATGAGAATTTCTAATCTTTACTTTGGAATGACTTGGTGGCATTTACAACTCTAAATGGTTTCCTTAACGAGTCTCATCGAAGTGAAATAACTGCAAGTCAAATGGGGAAAAAAAACTTGACCATTTTTTATGGGATTTTTAAAATTTATTATTTAAATATGTAAGTGTACGCACAGAATACCAAGTGGTGGGGAAAAAATCTGCCTAAGAAATGTGAAGTAACCTCATAATGAATGTTAAAGATCTAAGTGTTTGGGTTTCCAATACCTTATTCAATATTTGTATCTTCTTTGATGCTTTATTTTCTCCTTGCCATGAATTTCCCTAGTTCCTTTTGTCGAATGAATAGGCAGAAAACATAAACAAACAAATAAACCTGTGGAGCTTAGCTAAAAGTCTACCCATTAAGAGCTTTATTTCCTTATATTTTAATGCTCGGTGCCAACACAGTATTTCTTTTCCTTTGTTTTCTGCTTATTAAAATCAAGCCAAAATAATCATGCTTTCCCACCTGGAACAAGTTTTCACCATAAAAAGTGAAATTAACAGTGATCCATATGGACTACAGATGTCTCTAAACTGCCTGAGCAGAAGGTAATTCATGCCAGGTGAGTAAGCAAAGCCACACAGTATTCTGTGACAGAATTATACAAGGTCATTGGTTGTGAGCCACAGGAGTTCAGTCTGGCTACCTTAAGCAGAAAAGGAATGCGTTGGAAGAACGCTGAAGAAAAGACAACTGATGGAAGTGTTAGAAAACTAGGCAGAAACTCAGGGTGGCTACTCCAGGAACTAGCCACACAAGGTCTGGCAGACAGTGGCGGCACCCTGGACTCCGTGCTGCTTCTCTCACTGCCTGTCAACACTGCTGCCTTAGAATCTTGCTCGGGTGTCCTTTGATCTCTGCGGCACATGCCCCAGCTCCAAAGTGCAGAAGAAGAGTACCAACTGGCGAAGCCCAAGTCATGACATACCCCTGATCTAGCTGCCAGGGGGCAGAGAGATGGAGTATCTGGCCACTTCGGTGCACGAAATAGAAGGACTCTCCCTCCAAAAAAGAAAAACACAGGTAAAGACCCACTGCAGTGAAGTACGTTTCTAGCAGGAAGGATGCAAATGTAATTCTACCACAGGAAGAGTGATGAGGACATTATCCCTTCCCTTTGGTGTACTCATAATGTCCATTTTGGGGATACTGCTAGAAAGGCATCAAACTTCTCTCTCCCCATGGAGGTCTCGGTCCATTTTGCACTTGCATTCTAGTTTTCCATAACAGATGACAGAACTTACCTTTTCATTCAGGGCATCTAGCAGACCCTTGGCATCTGAGGATTCCATACCTGTGGTTCCTATGCTTAGAGTATAAAGTTTATACTTGTGTTAATACCTACCATACAGTGCTGTAGAAAGTATCTTATGACATAACATGTGCAAGGCCCCTGGCAAAAATGGGAATAAAACCACTGAGGAAATCCAGCTCGACCTCCAGTGGTTCCAACCCAGTTAGTGGTGTTTGAGAATCTGGGGGTCCTCTCAAGTTTCGGCGTGCCCCCTCACTAATGTCCGTGAGCTATGGCAACCCAAATGCATTTTCTTTTATTGAAAAGCATGCAGGGTTGGAGGTGAAGAGATAAAGGGCACTAAATCAGGGGTTGGAATGGGAAAACGAGAGAAGTAACATTCTAAGGCATCCTCTTTCCATTTCCCTTGGATATTACATGGGGTAATATCTTTCAAGGAACCAGGTTACCAAGTTAGCATGTAAGGAAAGCAATTACATTAATGTAACCAAATGTTTGTATGGTAATCACTGAAGTGACAATTTGATGGGCAGCATATTCCAATTCACAGAGCAAAACATGTTCAAAGGTTGCCATCCTAAAGAAGCTTGACAAGTTTCTTTACGCCCTGTCTCCGTTATCCTCGAGGTAAAAAATATCTTATTGAACACCTAACATAAACAATATATTCACTCTACAGTGGGGATACAAGGTCAGTTCCTTCTTTGTAGTTACCAGTGCAGAGACTGCTCCTCCCTTTGGGGATAGTGGGTACGTGAATTACATCCACCCGGAGTACAATACAATTCCTCGGGAGAAAGGTTGTGCCAACCGACTGCAGCTGGGATATGGGCAGACAAGCTCACGCGGGCAAGGGAGGAAGCAGCTCCAGCAAAGCAGCATTTAGAGAAGGGAAATGAGTGCCAGAAAAATTGTGCAATGAATTTCCTTGCATTCAATCTCAAAAACACACCACTATCCAAATTAAGATGCTCGGGAACAATAAGAAAGTTGAGATCATGCAAAAATGTTCTAGCTAGGTGTTTCCTTGATTCCTCCTCCTCTTTCTATTTCAATAGTAGGGTGAAGCCTCAACACTTAAGACATCCTACTATTCAGGAAAATAGATGTGTTATTTATAATAACCCTCCTAAAATGGCACCATATAACCATCTGTTATGAACCTTTGCAGTCCTGCATGCTCTAGTCTTCTCTGAATATCAATATCGCAAAAGCCACCCACCCGTCCACCCACCCCCCAAAAAATATCGGGGAAGAGGAGGAAAGAGAAGCTTGGCAGGAAAAAAAGTATTAGGCTTCTCAGAATTCATTTATGTTAACTATTTCCCACCTCTTTCTCATGTCATAAACACCTTTCAAAGTGAGGACAAACTTATTATATTAAATACAAAAGATATTCCAGAAAGTGGCAGATACAGAACAAGGGAAAGGGGGAACTCAGATAAGTTTAGAGCTGGAAGGGAGCTTGCTGAGAATCCCATCCTCGCACTTCACAGCTGAGAAAACTGAGGCCCACATCTTTAGGTGAACCCCACAGTGGCAGCAAATGAGAGTCTGTGCCAGGTCTAGAATCAAGTGGATCTCCTGCCCCACAGGCCAGAAAGTTCTTCGAGACACCAAAGTCCCATGAAGCTTACCATAAGAAGAAGTACTTAAGGCCAAAGTTTTTGTGACATTGTGTTAAATGCCATAAAGAGAACTACAAGACTTTGATCCTGCCCTAGTTGTTGGCAAGGTCAAGGGATAAGAGAGTAACTCAATCACGTCACATGTACGAGAAACACAGGCAAAAAAGTTAAACTATTTTAAAAATATGTGGGAAGCATATTAAATGGCACATTCTTGCTACAATTTCTGACCCAGAGATTTAATTAATGACTAAGGTGGTGCACATAGAACCAGGGAAAATTGAAATGCGTCTGTTGGATTAACTCTGAAGCCCCAACACTGACATATTAGCCTATAATTCCAGGCAATCCTAGAACAACTATGTGTGGTCTTTATGGAAAGGAGTTAATACCATTTCTAGTGGATGGAGCATTAGTCACTGTAGATGAGAAGAGACTTCAGGATAAAGTAGAGACAATAACCTTAGTGGATGTGGGAGGGGGTGTAGAAACAGGTAATACCTATCCTTCTAGAGATGGCCAACACATTCAGAGGTAACTGAGTGCAGCGGAAAATCACCAGAGAGCTTCAGTGAATAAGTAATTCAGTCAAAGCTGACAATGGAAGAAAAACTGTGACAGTAGTACGAACGTTAAACTTAAGGGGCTTGATAGTTCTTAGGAAACCAGTGCAGAAGAATAATATAGACAAGAGAGGACTGTTTGTTAGCCCAAATGGGCTTCAGTTTGAATAACAACTCTACCCAATTGAAAGTGGTTGCTTAGAATTCTGTGTTGATAAATATACTAAGTCTATGCTAAGAAAGCATTATTACCTGCCATAGAGGAAACCTGCTTCCATGAAGTCTACACCATAACATTACTGGTAAGTGTAGAAAGACAGACTGAATATGAATGATGTTTTCTATAAAGCAGTAATATGATGTGTCCACCAATCATGTAAGAGTGTGTCTTTTGCTTTAAGAGATGAGTAAACTGCTTACCATAATAGGCAAGCCTGGCTCACGGAAGAAGGTGGTTGAAGAAAGAAAGACCCCACACAAATTTAGGGACTTACCTGATGGTGGAAGCATAGGCGATATCAGTTATGTCTATCAAATCACACACTAGTATATGCTATCTTCCTATCCTCTGAATGGAAGAAACACTGGAAAGGCCTATGTATAAAGCATGGTCTTTTATTTTATTTTATTTTATTTTTATCAGCTATTTATTGTTGAGAGACAGAGAGAGACAGAGCATGAGCAGGGGAGGGGCAGAGAGAGAGGGAGACACAGAATATGAAGCAGACTCCAGGCTCTGAGCTGTCAGCACAGAACCTGATGTAGGGCTCAAATCCATGAATCGCAAGATTATGACCTGAGCTGAAGCTGGATGTTTAATCAACTGAGCCACCCAGGCGCCCCTAAGGCATGGTCTTTTCAAGAGAAGGGGGTTATTGCAAGCCTGGGAGATGGAAAGCCTAGTAAATGTTCTGAAGGAAAGAAGTGGGAAGTATTAACAGACTTCATTGGTCAGGATGGTCAGCATTTACTGACCTTCTTGCTGATGCCTTAGGGTCCCATTTCCACATACAGCAAAGGGTACCTTGTGGCAAATTCTGGACTCTTTAGCAAGTCAGTTCTAGGATTGCAACTGAGTAGAGTACATTTCTAAATCCATAAAATATAAAGCAGAATATGAGAGAGGACAAAAAAATTGCAAGTATTGGAATTACCAAAAAGCTAAGTAAGGTAAGTAAAGGGTATGGAGGAGAAACACCATAAAAGATCTTGAAATTCAGATGAAAGAAATGCAGCCAGTGTTAGAGCTGAAAAAGGGATCTTCAAGGGGATATAGGAACAGATAAATGGGTGCAATCGTACAAATACATAGTTTCTCTTTCTGGCATATCTCCTTGATCTTCCAGGTTCCTTCTTCTAAGAAGAAGCCATCCTAGTGCATTTCAAGTTAGTCTCATTTTAAATAAAATAGGTCTTTTGGGGTGCCTGGGTGGCTCAGTTGGTTAAGCATCTGAATTCTGCTCAGGTCATGATCTCACAGTTCATGGGTTTGGGCCCTGTGTTGGGCTCTGAGCTGAGAGCTCAAAGCCTGAAGCCTGCTTTGGATTCTGTGTCTCCTCATCTCTCTCTGCCCCTCCCCCACTCATGCCTTATCTCTGTCTCTCAAAAATGAATAAATGTTAAAAAAATTTTTAAATAAAATATGGCTTTAAAAATAAACCACAGGCATATAAATGCCAAGTGGAGTACCTTTCCTTTAGTTCAATGCCTAACACACTTGGAGTGAATATGAGCAAAACACTGCCGAAGATACCAAGATCAAAGAAGCCAAGTCACTGGCCTAAAAGAGTCTATCAGAAGATGATGGTGCAGCCGTGTCTGGCCGAGAAAAGACTACAAACAAAACATGTCCAGCTTCTACACCTCTGACTAGAGATGGGTTAACAAATCTTAGAGAACACTGAGCCACACTCATAGCTAAATAATTCTTCAAAATGGCTGAATTTCTTAATCGTCCAGCGGAAAAAGGGAGCGTGGAGCAGAAATGCAGCTGCAGAATGACTGATGCACACAACAAAATGTGCACACAACAAAATGAGGACTGTCTTCATTCCTTGAAACACTAGGATCAAATCCAGTGACTGATACATATCCAACACTTCATTAATATAATTGAATAAACAAATGAAGCCAACAGTTCCCACCACCCATTGCTTATGTCCAATAGGTAAAACGGGTAAACGAATAGATATAAGATGATATCTGAAGAGCTGTAATGTAGCTGTGTAGAAAGTTGTATGGGGTAGGGATGAGGGAGTGACCAAACCCAAAGAAGAGTTCGGTCAGACTTCCTGGAGATGGTGGCCTCTGGGATGGATCTTGAATACTGACTAGGATTTTATCGTACAATTTGAAAGCTTACTGCGTAATTACAACTCAAACTTCCATGGAGCCCAGCCCAAAGGCGAACCCATAGTAAGCACCAAAATTAATTAACACTATCAAATCTATAAAATAGGTTTACTTTTCTTTAACGTTCATCAAGAAAGTAGAGGTAAGAGTTGAAATAATGAAAAAGGGGATGCATCAACCCTTGAACCCAAAATGCTCTTCTCTATTTCACTCACCAGAACTGCCCCTTAAATTATTCAGTCTATCTTAATTAACTCCCCAGAGGATTATCTTCAAGGCACTGTTAGTTGGTTGTTGCCTGAGGCCAAACTCCAAGCTAGTTCTGGGATGTGGGAGGGATACAAAAGTTTCTTTGCTCTTGAGGATTTCAGTTACACAGCAAGAAAGAAGGGGATGAAATTATCTCATAAAGATTACAGTTGAACCCAAAGGGGCATATGGAACTTCATATTATAGGTTGCCATTGGCAGCTTACCAGAGAATATCCCTTACAAAATAAAACTCTAGTTGTAGAGCATTAAGATTTTTAAATATCTGAATGGAGAAAATAACATTCTCCCCAGGACAAAGTGATGATTTTTTTTTTATGCTTCTGATATAGACTGGGAAATCCTAAAAAGAGAAGACTCCAGCAAGAGATCCCAGAGGAACCTCCAAACTAGACCCAGTGAGATAATGATGCCAAAAAGCCACAGTCAAACCCTAAAATAGCTTTTGGCAAGATTGCATTGAAAAAAACATTTGAGGAGACAGAATAAGATGATTGGGGGATGGGGGTAGGAATCTGGCCCAAGAGAATAGTCTGTGAGCAAAAGAAAACAAACAGGCAAAAACTAGGTCTGAGTCAGGCTTGTGAGAAAAGAACACAAGGGTGAGGAGGGAAATGATGGAGACAGTCAAGTTGAAGGGAAGCAGCATAGTCTGAGCTCTCCTCAGTTCAGGGCCTAGTGGGCATGAGAGCTGAGGGGGTTAAGGAGTAGTTGCCAAAGGAGCCACAACTAAAAACCAGAGCCTAACACTGAGGCCTGTCAGTGGGGCTTTCCCATCACTACCCTCTTCCCCCTGACACATCAATTCAGTAGCTTTTCCTGATAAACCCATGCACGTGTCTGGCATGTACACATAAGCCACAGCTTATGCAGCCTGCTCTAGTGGCAATGGGGATAAAACATTTTCCAAGCTGTTAAAAAGAAAACCACAGGCCCAAAATAGTGTCACATAGGCCAGGTCACCAAACCGGGACTCAATACCCAACCTAACTACAGTTCTAACTTCCCCCCAGAAATGTAGTCTTGGCTGGATAGTCAGGAATTTTCTGATCAGCATCTGTGAGTTAATCTGTCACGTGGGCCCTCTCCATCCCCCAAAAGATAAGGGAATCCACCTAATAAGATCTCCTGCCCTTCTGCCAAGGTCAAACTATCCTTTCTTTTCTTTTGCTAAGAACTTATTGTACCACCCTCCTTCCTATAAAAACCTTCCATGCGTACAACTCCTCAGAGCCCCCTCTACGTGCTAGATGGAGACTGACTGATTCATGAATTGGTTAATAAAGCCAACTGGATCTTTAAAATTATGTAATTGAATTTTTATTATTTAACAGATTTGGTGGCAGTGCTGGGATCTGAAGCGAACTTCCAATGGCATCCGAGGACAGGAAACCCAAGTGTGGTACCCCATGAACCGTCTGGGTTTACTGTCTTTCTCTCTGTTTCCAAAGGCTGAAGCCCCTCTCAGTTCTGAGCTCCACTCCTGTTGGGTACAAGGTCTCCATCTAATTGGCTTTCCTTTACAGGGGTGGTCAGCCTGAGCTGGCAGACAATTATGCTTGGAGCCCAACTGGGCAGGCAATTCTGCCCAGAACCCAGCTGAGTGGGTAGTTTTGCCCAGGACCCAACTGAGCTGTCAGAAGGGTCTTCCCAGAACTCAAGCCTGTAGCCTTTCAGACCACAGTTCCCCAGAGGAAAAACCCTAGACCTTAGTTCTATCCCTGGATTCCACACTGGGAACTGCTGGCAGCAGCTGTCTTTCTCCATTTTGTTTGGAATCAGTCCACAGTCCCCATCCCTTGGGGTTTGCTGGTTTAATCACTTGCCCAGTCCATGGTTCCACAGGAATTGGTGGTAGTGCACACAGGGCCTTCTTGTGGCCAGGAGTCAGTAACATCCCTTGGCTACCACAGATATGTTAAGGTGCACATGTTTGTCTGTCTTGTTTTGTGCAGTAAAAGTTATTGCCAAGGGAATCCTCAGAAGCCAGAAACCTGCAAAGATTGGTGGGCACAGGCCAAGCATTTAAAGGCTGTTAGGGCATTCACCACTTCAAGAAGACTCTCACGATAGGATAAATTGGTCATGCAATGAGTTAGATTGATACTGGGTCACTCCCAACCTCAAGAAAGCTTTCATGCAATGAGGGACACTGTAAAACACAAACGATCCCCAACCCAGCAGCGTATCCCTTTCAGGTGTCAGTTTGACTCTGAGAAACTCAAAGGCTTAGCTACTGGGATCCTTAAATTCTAAAGATTCAAGTGCACTACCTTCAGGCACACCTGCTTATTTTATGTCTAAGAATTATAGTCCTGAAAGTTGCAGGTACCTGGGCAGCGGGGGGGGGGGGGGGGGGGGGAGGAACAGCAAAATTGTAATAAGCTTGTTTTGTGTCCTGAAGAATTTGGTTTGGCAGTTGTCAGGCTGGGGGACCCAAAATAAGGCCAGACAGAAATGTGAGTTGCACCTCTCTGTAGATGGATGTGGCTGGAAAGAAATATGGGTTAATTCCATTTGCAGCTAGGGACCTACCAAACTGCTGCCAGCCCACAGGGGAACTTCAACTCACAAATACAATGGCCATTACGTGGAATGCTCCAATTAGACAAGATGGTTCATTTAAGAAGTACACTTAAAAGCAAGGGTTCCCAAATTAAACAGAATGGGATACCTACTTTAATTGGCAAGCAGAAGCCCGCAAAAGGTCTCAGGATTCCAAAGTAGTTTCATTGAAAGACTTAGTGCAAAAGGCTGATGAAAAATTAAAGATGTGAGAGAGACCTAAAACAAAAGACTGTAAGACTCACCTAACTCCCACTGCTCCCCTCTATCCTCCTTTGAGAGCTCCTTCTAGTCTGAATTGTTTTTCCACTCTGAAAAGACTACACAATCATAAACAAAAGTCTGCTGAGTTAATGGCCTTACGGACACCCCTATACCTACCTCAGGAGGAGGGTTCCCTTACAGACCCCTCCCAGAGTTGACAAAACTGAGGGATTTTCTGGTAAACTGCATGCTGTTCCTTTAAACAGCCAAAGAGAAATTCTGGTAGATACCAGCCTGCAGGAGGGATCCTAGAAAAACTGGCAGAAGCCAGGGGAGGGTGAAAATTTCACTGGAATCTGTTCTTCTCTGTCTCTGTCTGTGGTGCCCAGTCAAGAAAGGAAAATGAAATTTCACATTGTTCCTTCCTTTCCAAATCTAAGCCCATAGGTCATTCACTGATCCTCTCCCTCCTGGGGACAGCTATTGCCTTCTTGTTTGTCTCAATTTGTATAACTAGGCTTGGCTTTCTGCCTGCCTGGGACACATGGGTTGTTGGTTCTTTCTTTTGGCTATCTTCAGGAATGACTCTGGATCTTGAGAAGGTAGTATCCTTTGCACACTCTTTGGGGACATCTGTTACACCCAAGGCAGGTAATTCAATACTCCCAGAAATATTTAAAATTAGAACTATGTGCCCTGAGGGAAAGAAGCCAATTGAAGATAGTGTAGTTGGAAGCATAGACCAACATATGATGTCATTTAAGTTACAACCCAAGTCTTTGAGGAATTAAAATAATAGTCCTTATCTTACAAAACTTTACAAAACTAGAAATGCAGCTATAGAGGCAATTCAAAATTCACCTATTCCTTTACTACTCCCAAAACTTCCCATTTATCTCAAATGGCTGGCTTGTAAATTATTGGCTCTGGGAAACCAAAGTCCATCTTGGGGGGAACTTGCAGTCTTTCTTTGTCCCTTGAAGTTTTAAATCTTATGTCTTTGAAATGTAAGCGTAGCCCACAATCATCTGAGACTGAAGGAGAAAGAAAGAAAAAGAAGCAAGCAGTCTTTTTAAAACACAAATTGCTAGGAGCGCCTGGCTGGCTCAGTGGGTGCAGTGTGCCACTCTTGATCTCGGGGTTGTGAGTTCAAGTCCCGCCTTGGGTGTGAAGATTACTTAAAAATAAGGAATCTTAAAAAATAAAATAAAATACAAACTGCCAAAAGAGTTCTATAGCACAGCCTCCTTAAGATTAATTCCAGGCACAAATACAAATCTTAAAAATCTTCTCCTCAAACATTAGTAAACTACAGGGTCTTTGCATTGGTCTCTGTGTTTGTGTGTGTGTCCACATGTATATGCTGTAGGTGTGAGATATTTTTCTACCTCTGGACGGTACTGCTAAAATTAATTTGTAAAAGAGCTCTATTTAGTTATTTTGAAGGCAAGCACTTGTAAGGATTAGGCATTCTAAAATTCTCAGAAAGATAGAAACTAACACAAATGTTTTTTCAAGTTCACACGATCTGGGAAAATATTTGGTTTTTGGTTTGATTAGACATGTCTTTAGAGTTATCAACATTAAAATTACAACTTTTATTCTGCCTGGGTTTACTTTAAGTCAGGTGAGTTGATGTTATCTGTTACAAAATGTTCTTTAAAACTAGCTTGGGAGAATGACTGACTTTGATGTCTCATTAAATTTTTATGGGTGATTCAAGCAGAATTGTTAAGAACAAGTAAATTGAATAGATGTAAAGAAAATTTTAAATTTTAGGCAAACTTTTAAATAGTCTCCCAAATCTTCTTGGTAACCTAAAACCTTAAAGTTTTGCTGAGCTCGGTGAAATGATAAGTTAAATTCATTTACTACTTAGATCATTTCCAAATAAGATAAAATACCAAAATATTAATTACTGAACATAGGTGTCTCTACTTTGGCTTCTTATTACAGAGAAAGTAAAAGATATTTGGATGTGTTTGCACTACGCTGGAAAATTAAAAAGGTACATGCTGGTATATCAGTTCACAATTGCTTACTACTTGGTTTTCACTAGAAATTAAAGTTTCTAAGCATTAAAAAAAAACCTCTAATATATGTAATTAAAGCCACTAAGGAGAGTGGAAAAGGAATCTTGGGGAAAAAAATTTAATATGTGATTTAGCTGACTCTCATGAAAAGGCAAACAGCAACAGAATCTGTAAAGGTTATGGCACATGTGGATAAAGTCCATTCTGCTTCTACAAAAATGACCCCTTATTGCCAGACTTTTGCCGTCATGATGTCCTTGCAACATGGTGACAGTTGGCTCCCAGATCAGAAACATCAAAATTGTAAAATAATGACTGTAAATTCAATGAATAGCCATGGTTATGGGAAACCCAAGGTGGCCACTTGGTTCTTCCCGGCTCCCTGGAAAACCCCATGTTTCCATTTTTACATTCCTCCACCCCCCTACAGGGCATTTAAGATGTCTCAAATTACTAACAGACATTAGTGGGGAGACTTGTACAAAATAGCAAAAAATAGTCACCAGCAATGTGTAACTAGTCAAGTCCATAATCCTGGAAAAATTACTTTTGTCCCCAGAGGCCTCAGACCTCCTGTCTCTGGATCCTTAGAACACCAACAACTAGACTACATTCAGATGCCACTTAGTGAGGGTTGTCACAGTGTTTTTATTACTGTTTGTGTGTTTTCCTGATGGTCTGAGGCCTTCCACTGCTACAAAGCTGATGCCATCATGGTAGCAAAGAGACTGTTAGAGAATGTGTTTCTCACTGGGAACCTTCCATAATCTCCAGTCATCAAGGAAACCATCTCACTGAACGAATCTTACAAGCCTTGATGAAAACCTTGCAAACTTCTTTGAATTATCACTGTCCTTATCACTTCAATCGTCAGACAAGGTTGAGAGATCCTCCAACTTAAAATTTCTAAATGTGCTGAAATTATTGGACTTCCCTGAGCTAAGGTAACGCCCCTGGTCCTGTTGACTATTTGAAGTTCCCCCTTTAAGAAACAAACTCACTCTACATGAAAGAGTCACCAGCAGACCAATGTCTATGCAGCCTTCTGCTTGTCCTTTGTTATCTCATGCTACTGTGACCAGCTATTCTAAGTCTCTGAGATCTTATGCTCAAGCCTGTCATCAACAGGTTAAAGAAGTCTTTCCAGATCCCAATTCAGGGGTTCTTGTTGGTCACAATCTAGAGCATGGTGATTGGGTATTCTGGAAATGTTATCAGACGAAGAGAGTGTTGGAGCTCCACTGGAAGGGCCCTTATCAAGTGCTTCTGACCACTGACACCTCTTCAAAACTAGAAGACGCTGGAGACCTTTGAATCAAATTGATGAGGAAGATAAGTAGCTGACATCAAGGTTGATTACTTCTGCCCAAGACAACAGATAAAGACTTCATACTTTAACTGAACATGAAACCTTTTCTCTTTCTTTTCCTTTCCTTTACTCTGGCATTAGCCTGGAAAGATAATGTCCTCATCTATATCTCCCAGGCCCTTGCTGGGGGGTGGGGGAGGGGGAAAATTCCAGAATTTAGAACAACCTTTTATTTCAGGCTACAAGAAAACCTAACTGTGGCCCTAACTTTTCACAAGCAAAACGAGACATCTCATTGGCCGACTCCCCTGAATTTACATTATTGAATTAGAAAGTACCTACCAGGGGGCGCCTGGGTGGCTCAGTCGGTTAAGCGGCCGACTTCAGCTCAGGTCACGATCTCATGGTCCGTGAGTTCGAGCCCCACGTCGGCTCTGGGCTGATGGCTCAGAGCCTGGAGCCTGCTTCCGATTCTGTGTCTCCCTCTCTCTCTGCCCCTCCCCCGTTCATGCTCTGTCTCTCTCTGTCTCAAAAATAAATAAACGTTAAAAAAAAAATTAAAATAAATAAAATAAAATAAAAAAAAAAGAAAGAAAGTACCTACCAGGAGGCTTTCATGATTCAGGATTCACTCCTTTTGATAGGTCTCTATTTCTTTGTTTTGGAATAAATGTAAATAAGGCCTGATGAGGAATTTCTCCTTAATTCCTGAAATTGTTGCAGAATCCACTGCTAAAGCAATAGTAACCCAACAAAGATCCTTAGACTCTCTGGCAAAAATTGTTCTTGATAATAGGAGAGCCCTTGAGTATCTTTTAGCTGAGCAAGGAGGTATCTGTACTGTAGTTAATACCACCTGCTATACCTGGATCAACACATCTGGGGAAGGTAAAACTAAGTTATATAAAGTCATGGAGCAAGCCAGTTAGGCTGAAAGGGTAATTCCTTCAACAGGGTCTTTCTTTGATTGGTTTGGGTCTTGGAGACCATGGCTCTGAAGTGCACTCCAAACACTGGGAATTATCTTGCTTTTAGTATTCATAATAATCTCCCTGGTACACTGTATTCTCTCAAAACATTTAAATGCATGTTTGTAGCCACAAACCACCAAGCAAATGATCTCCCTAAGAATGGAATGTCAAAAAAGGAACAAGAAAAATTACCAACTTAAAGAATGTGAACCCAAAGCCATGACCTATGAAGACCCCAGAAGTTAAGCAAAAATATCATGACCTCTGGATCCCAAAGAACAACAAAAACTATGAGAACTTCTCAACAGTAGCTGAGAGTGGAGCTAATGTCTTAAATTTTGATCACATCTCTCAATTAAGCTGGGAGTCTGATGAAAAGAAAGGAATTGTTAAAAAGAAAACCACAGGCCCAAAATGGCATCACATAGGCCAGGTCACCAAACCAGGACTCAATACCTAATCTAACTGCCATTTCAACCCTCTGCAGAAATGTAGTTTTAACTGGTCAGTCAGGAATTTTCTAATCAGCATCAGTGAGGAATCTGTCATGTGGGCTTTCTCTATCCCCCCCAAAAGAAGATTAAATAATCCACCTAATAATACCCCTGCCCTTTCCCCTCAGGGAAGGTGGCCCTGCCTGAAACAATCTTTTCTTTTGCTAAGAACTTACCGTCCCACCCTCCTTCCTATAAATTTTGTACAACTCCTTGGGGCTTTCCTCTACTTGCTAGATGGGATGCTGCCCGATTTGCGAATCATGCTTATCAAAGTCACTTAGATCTGTAAAATGTATGGGTTGAATTTTTATTATTTAACAAAGTACATGACAGGAAAACAGTCGCTCTTAAAATTCCATCTATTTTGGGTAAAGTGATAGGCCAGCTTGAGTCTGTGGAGGACCAGCATGGTGGACTAAAGGTAGCCACATATCCTTCGTCATTACCCTTGCAATACAATAAAAAATACATGTTGCCTTTGTCCCCATTTCTGGTTCCTGCCACAGAGCTTTAAAAACCCTTGAAATTTCCTGAATAATAGGAGTGCTTTTTTGTTATTCATAATGAATCCCTCTGGACTATACCTGAGCTTATGCTATCATGGTAACTCAAGGTGGTCCCTTAGATAGTTTCAAAAGAGGGGTTGGCCACACACAGCAGTACAGGGCTAGAACTTTCAACCCCCTCCCCCTACCTCTGGGGAGGGGGAGGGGATGGAGTTCAACCACCAACGACCAATGATTTAATGAATCATTACTAGTCAACACAACCTCCATAAACACTCTTGAACAGTGGGGTTTGGGGAGCTTCCTGATCAGTGAGCATATTGATGTACCTGGGGGGTGGTATACCCTAACTCCAAGGGGACAGAGGCTCCTGCACTCAGGATCCTTCTGCACTGCCCCCCCCCATGCCCCACTTCATCTGGTTGTTCATTTGTGTCCTTTATAACAAAGTGTCATCTTAAATATAGCATTTTCCTGAGTTTTCTGAGTGAATAACTAAACCTGAGGTAGAGTTGGGGGAACCTCCTAATTTACAATTGGCTGGACAGAAGTGTGGATGACTTGGAAATACCCTCACTTGTGGCCGGTATCTGAAGTAGGAGGCACTTTTGTGGGACTGAGCCCTTAACCTGTGGGGTCTGTGCTAACTCTAGGTGGTTAGTGTCAGAATTGAGTGAATTGTAAAACATCCAGTGTTGGATGACTGGATGGAAACCATGTTGTAAAACATGCAGTGTTGGAGACTTGATGGAAAACCACAGTGGAGCCCCATCAAAAGGTGGGATTTATTACCCCTCCTTTTAAATCTGAGCTGGCTCCCATGACTGTTTAACTAAAAGAAGGCAGAGGAAGTGGCTTATTGACGTTTCCAGGCCTGAGCCTTTGAAAAACCTGAAAGCTTTCACCTTGGACTTTCTGAGAGCCCTGGGCCACCAAGTTAGATGTTCAGATACTTTGCTGGAAAGGCCATAGAAAGAGGAAAGGCCCTGAGACCACCTGGAGAGAAAGGGGGCCTGACATCCGTGTAGCCAAGTGGAAATTCCAGAAACTCCATCCCAGCTGCTATCCAACTGCAAGAGAAATGTCAAGGACAACCAGAGGAACTGTCCAGGTGCATCCAGTGAATCCCCAGAACTACTTTCATAAGCCACTAAGTTTTGGATAAGTTTGTTATGCAGCCATAGATACTTGATTTAAACACCACCATCAGGATAAGGTGGGTAGGAACTGTCTGAGAAAAGTGTCTTTAATGGCAACATCAGAAATTGTAGTTTGGTCATCCATACGTTTATTTATGCGTTAAACAAATATTTATTGAACGCTTCCATTGGGCTGGACTCCAACTAGGTACTGGGAATACAGATGAAAGGGAATTCTTGCCTTTAAAGAGCTTCCGGCCTCATCAATTTATTCACTTTTTTCTTTAACAAAGCTGTCAACTTTATTGGGAGGGAGAGAGAGAATCCTAAGCAGGCTCCACGCTGTTAGCACAGAGCCTGACGTGGGGCCCGATCTCATGAACCTTGAGACCATGACCTGAGTCGAAATCAAAGGTTGGATGCTTAACCCACTGAGCCACCCAGGCACCCCAACAAAGCTGTCAACTTTTATCCTCCAGGACTATTTCCTTCTTTAAATTCCCCATTTTCTAGGGCAAGCAAGAGTCAACTCACTTTCCTATCTCCACAAAGTCTTCCTAGACCAATCTGGTCTCTCTATTTCAGTTTCTCCAATTGTAAAATATGGCCCAAAGAGGACTAACAATATTTCCAAGAGACTGTTATGAGATCAAAGCAGAAAGCTTTTTTAAAACTCCAAGCCTTTTAGGAAAAAGTTATGAAGCAGATGACATTTTATTGTCCGTTCCAACGTGTTTTTCCTAGAGAAATTTTGTGAATTATATTAAAAACAACATCACAAATGACCATTGCCAGAAGCACCTGCTGGGCAGATAAGATGCCAGTTATTCTGTTTCTCTGTCCCTGTCAGGGCTGACATGGAACACGAACACACGTACACATATACTCTGTGGGATCCAAGGGGAAGCAGACTGGATCCTTCCAGTTCCTACCAATATAACCACATGTTTCTGAGTGTCCCTCAACTGATAACCGGCCGGCTGTCAATATGCTGTACATTTCACAGACTGTGCCTGTGCTGGCACTTCTGTTCATTATGGAATGTTTATTTAATTAAGCCTTTTCATCAGAGACCTCCAAGCACATAAGGGTGGTTGGTGTTTTTTAAACATCCAACAATTGGGGTTGGCAGCAAAAAAGAAACCCAATCATGTGCTATCACATCGCCAGAAACACAATGAGATATGTGAGCAACACTTAACAAAAGTAAATTGTTTATAGTGTGTTCTGAGCAATCATTCGGATTGAAAACATGGGCACAACGTAACTATACTAAACAACATAACTATAGGTAAATTCTCTTGACGGACCTTGGCCAATACTAAAGTTGAGCTTGACTGAATATCAAAAATAAACTACATTAGGAGTGCCTGGGTGGCTCAGTCAGTTAAGCGTCCGACTTCGGCTCTGGTCATGATCTTGCGGTTTGTGAGTTCAGGCCCCGCGTTGGGCTCTGTGTTGACAGCTCAGAGCCTGGAGCCTGCTTCAGATTCTGTGTCTCCCTCTCTCTCTGCCCCTCCCCCACTTGTACTATGTCTCAAAAATAAATAAACTTAAAAAAAATTTTTTTTAACTACATTAATGAAATCAAACTACTTTGAGCTAGGCTGTCATAGTTCATAACATTTGTTTTAGTCCTAATTGACTCTAAGCCTTTAATCTTACTCTCCTCAGCCCAATAAATACTCTGTAATAAGATGGAGTCATAAACATCGCTATAAGTAGGTTTTTTAAAAGTCCTGCTTGCTCTTGTATAATAGGCAAAAGCTGGAAATAGCCCAGATGTCCTTCAGTAGGTGAATGGTTAAATAGCTGTGATACAACCACACCATGGAATACAGCTCAGAGATAAACAAGAAATGAATGATTGATCCATGCAACTCCGATGAATCATGAGGCAACTGTGCTCAGGGAAAAAAAAAGACTACCCTACAAGATTACATACTACACGATTTCATTCCTGAAATGACAACTTCTAGAAACAGAGAATAGATTAGTAGTTGTTAGAGGTCAGGAGAAAGGCCCCAAGCTCCATGAAGACAGAAGCACCTTTGTTTGGGACTTTGCCCTATGTACCTCTTCATCTGGCTATTGATTCATATCCTTTGTTGTATTTTTTAATAAACTGGTAAAGGTAAGTGTTTTTCCCTGAGTTCTGTGAGCCTCTCTAGCAAGTTAATCAAACCTGAGGAGGTCACCGGAACCTGTCACCCGTAGCTGGTTGGTCAGAAGCACAAGTAACAGCCTAGGGCTTGCGACTGGCCTCTGAAGTGGAGGGGAGGGCACAGTCTTGTAGAACTGAACTCTTAATCTGTGGAATCTGATGCTGTCTCCATGTAGATAGTGCCAGGAGGAGTTGAATTATAGGATATAGGAGTTGCATTATAGAATTGCCCAGTGTGGGGGAAACTGTCACACATCTGGTGACCAGAAGTGTCAGGAGTGAAGTGTTCTGTGCGAGGAGTAAAGAAGACTCACAAGGAAGAAACAGTAGGGAAGAACTAGGTTGTTCCCAACAAAGGGAGAGAGCTATAGAAGGGCAGCTCACAGGAGGCTTGTTTCAATGGAATTGTTATAGGGGCGCCTGGGTGGCTCAGTCGGTTAGGCGTCCAACTTCAGCTCGGGTCCTGATCTCATGGTTCGTGAGTTTGAGGCCGCATCCAGCTCTCTGCTGTCAGCACAGAGCCTGCTTCAGATCCTCTGTCTCCCTCCTTCTCTTTCTCTGCCCCTCCCCCCTCTCAAAAATAAACAAACACATAAAAAATGGAACTGTTCTGTATTAATGTCAATAACCTGGTTGCGATATCATGCTATAGTTTTATAAGATGTTACCGGAGGGTGGGGAGGAAGAACAAGGGAAAGAGAAATACAGGATCTCTTTGTATTATTTTTCGCAACTGCATGTGACTCTACAATAACCTCAAAATTTAAACGTTTTTTACAGTTATGGCCAATTATGTCCTATGCTGGAACTCGGCGAAAATTTTGACATGAATACTCTTTTTTCATTACCTTACATTTTTAAACCTTTAATAAGTTCTACTAGAAAACACTGTTGGTTCCCAAAATAATGAAACCCAGTTTAAGAATTATAACTTGTTTTTATTTTTTTTTTAAGTTTACTTATTTATTTTGAGAGGGAGCGAGCGAGCGAGAGAACATGGGCAGGGAAGGGACAGACAGAGAGGGAGAGAGAAATCCAAGGCACCCCATGACTTGTTTTTAAATCACAGTTTAAGAAAAAACTTAACAACTAAATATTAAAATGTACTCAGGCTGTACTTAGAGGATATAAATCTCATAATTTTATTTTTTTTTTTAATTTTTTTCAACGTTTTTTATTTATTTTTGGGACAGAGAGAGACAGAGCATGAACGGGGTGGGGGCAGAGAGAGAGGGAGACACAGAATCGGAAGCAGGCTCCAGGCTCTGAGCCATCAGCCCAGAGCCTGACGCGGGGCTCGAACTCACGGACCACGAGATCGTGACCTGGCTGAAGTCGGACGCTTAACCGACTGCACCACCCAGGCGCCCCATCATAATTTTAAAAATTAAAGATGCATTAGTGTAATAAATAAAATGTTCCTTTACATACTAATTTCAAAGTAAAGCCAACAATTCTAACATTTTTTTGTAATACTGTCATTTTCATTCACCTTTCTAAAGGTGGCTTAATAGGTTTATATCCAAGGTATTTTTTTTTTCCTGTTTTTATTACTTTCACTATAATCACTTTAATCTTTAATCACACTTTCGGGGTGCCTTGGTGGCTCAGTCGGTTAAGCATCCAACTCTTGGTTTTGGCTCAGGTCATGATCTTAGGGTTTGTGGGTTCGAGCCCCCACGTACGGCTCTGCCCTGACAGCTTGGAGGCTGCTTGGAATTCTGTCTCACTCTCTCTGCTCCTCCACCACTCGCTCTCTCTCTGTCTCTCTCTCTCAAAAACAATAAACAAATATTTAACCTTTAATCATATTTTCAAGACCCTCACCTAGGCAGGCCCCAGAGTTCATGGCAGTCTCCTTAACTAGGAAAATGCAAAAGAATAGGGCATTCTGATAAGACAATTTTAATACTGTTCTGTTGACTTGGGAACTTTTTAATAAAAGTTAAAAAAAAAAAAGCAAGCATCAGCTTTTTCTCTCCTAAGTAATGCATAATCCACGTATGCACCTCCTACCTCATGACTCCCCTCTACCCACTCACTGTGGGATGGGCTAATGCTGAGAGACAGGATGAGAAAAAAATGTGGTGTGGCGTCAGAAGTGGGGGCTTAAATGGAGTAATGGGGGGAATCGTTACGTGCATTTCTTAGTCATTTAAAAGGCAGGCAAGCAGAAACTGTGTTTTCCTTATTGATTCAGCCCCATTAGCCCATCCAAGTCAAATGTCCTCCTAATCAAGACAGCCTCACAGAATTGGCTACATAGAGTCAGCCGCTTCCAACGCCCTGATTTAAAGATCACCACGTGCAAAACAGAGAACCCAGCTGCTTCTATTTTCTTAGGAAGAATCACCTAAATTACGTCCACCCAAAAGGCCTGAATGCGTTCAAAGGTATCACCTGAGCAAATACACAAGGAGACAGAAAAGCTCTCGATGCCCAAGGACTAACCAGCAGGACGCAAAGCCATCACCGTCAACACTATGTGAGCAGGGGGACCCCCCCCCCCCAAGAAGGCGAAGGCACAAGACAGCTATGACCGGACCTGGCGCATCTGATTGCATAGCTTCCGTGCTCTGGATCCAGCGCCTGGAGACGGGAATGTGCTCGTGTGCCTACGATCCACATGACCACACAGCGGCCTTCTCCCTCACCTGACAGGCTGCCAGAGGCTGGCCACTTCACTGCACGGCGATCCCGGCTAGGAGGTCAGCCAACCCCACCAAGGCAACCCCTCTCTGGCACACCGGCCACAAATCTCTACTAACTGCAGACGAATGAACATGTGAGGAAAATGAGGACTTCTCTCTGAAGGGGAAGCTAAAAGAAAGAGTCTCACCCCAAACTTCTCCAAAAAGTGTATCAGACGTCTCTGGATCCCATTTGTTCACTATACTTACTGGGCAGAAGATTAGCTATTATATTTTTTAGTTTAAATTTTAATTAACATACACGGGTTTCAGGAGTAGAATTCAGTGATTCACCATTTACATACGACACCCAGTGCTCATCCCAACAAGTGCCCTCCGGGGTGTCCACCTCCTTCCATCAACCCACAGTTTTTTCTCTACCGTTAAGAGTCTCTTGTGGAACAAAATCACATAGTATGTGACTTTAATTGAGTCCATCCATGTCATTGCAAATGGCAAGATTTCATTCTTTTCCGATGGTTGAGTAAGATTCCATTGTGTGTGTGTGTGTGTGCATGTGTGCATCACACCTTCTTTATCCATTCATCAGTCAGTGGACATTTGGGTTCTCACCATAGTGTGCTAGTAGTGATAATGCTGCTATAAACATTGGGGTGCACGTATCCCTTTGAAGCTATATTTTTGTATCCTTTGGGTAAATACCTAGTAGTGTAATTGCTGGATCATAGGGTAGTTCTATTTTGAACGTTCTGAGGAACTTCCATGCTATTCTCCAGAGTGGCTGCACCGGTTTGCATTCCGACCAACAGTGCAAGAGGGTTCCCCTTTCTCCTCATCCTCACCAACACCTGTTGTTTCTTGTGTTGTAAACGTTAGCCACTCTGAAAAGCGTGAGGTGGTATCTCATTGTGGTTTTGATTTGCATTTCCCTGACGATGAGTGATGTTGAGCATCTTGTCATGTGTCTGTAAGCCATCTGGATGTCTTCTTTGGAAAACTGTCTATTGTACTTGGAAGGGGGATGGAAGGGGACCTGAGCAGCTGGGAGAGGAAAGGAGGCAATCGGCACAGGCTTGGCACTCACCTTTGCAATTCTGCCAACCCAAATCTACTGCATAAAACCTGTGATTTAGCATTTTTATGGCACAACTGAGCTGGCATAAAGTACACAGTCATCACCCTGCCAGCAGGCTACCACAGTCTAGGAGAGCTCTGTTCAGCACCTGGAGGGTGGTACAATCTCCTTTTTGATGCCGCCCTTCGAATCCAGGCATTGCTAGCCTTCCCCGGGTGTTATGAGTGACTGGGCTTCAGGTCGCCAGCAAAGACTGTCCTCTCCGGCTATTTGGAAAGAAAAGGTGGAACTCTAACTCTATTACAAACTGTTGTAACTCTGTTACAAACTCTTTCTAACTCTATTTACAAACTGTAAAGTCTATTACAACTGGAGGAGTTTCACATATTTTATATTTGTTGACTAGCAAAAGAGAACCCTTTAAAATGATTATCATGAAAAATGTCAACTGGTGTCTCTCCATTATATACAACGGCCTCATTCTGGTCCCCAGTGCTGCCACCTTCCCTTTTCACATCATTTTGTCTGACTTTTGGCCTTTACATTAATTAGTGCTGGATAAAAGCATGGGGGGCAGGTGAGGATAAAAAGCTTCAGTCTGAATTGAGTCCTTAATTTCCAACATCTGTGTCACTGAATCATTCCAGACACTTTTATGTAAACAGAACAAAAAAAAAAAAAAAAAAAGGAGCTCTGTCTATAGTAAAAGTTATTAAGGAAAGATAAACAATTTATAATTCAAAAATTATACAAAAGAAAATTATCTTTGGATTTCTGCAGCTATAATAATGTTCAGTTACTGCAAATACTTTGCTATTTTAAAGAACCCAGGTTTGTTTTTCCCCCAGCAATGAATTGCTTAAAACCTAGGGTAAACTGTTTATAGATTAAATTCTATTCAAATGCCTAGGATACACTATTTGTAGGCATCCTATGGTGATTTTTCTTGTACACTGAAGAATCCTATTGCCAAGCTCTTAATTTAAATATAGATTTTCATATAATGAGTCTTTACCTACAATCACAGGCTCGTTCGTTGCTATGCTTTTTCTGTGTGTCACGTTCATTATGAAGAAGAAACTTTGATTAAGCCTCTCCTTGCCTGTAGTGGTTTGCGGCAAACCTTACAAAGCACGTTGAATTGATGAGATCCCTGCGAGTTTATGAGATGAAAAATGCAGCTGCAGACACAGAGCCATTTTTATAACTAATATTGAGACTTCCCATGAAATAAACAGCATAATAAAGCAAAGGAGACTGTAGCAGCAAAGACATTAAATGCTTGTTTTGTGATGATACCGTAGTAGGTGAAAGAACCTAGTTCCACACTCATGCTGCAAGACACGACAAAGATTGTGTTACTTTGCTTCCATTTCAGATCTTAATTAGTGTTTCCGTCAATAGTTTAAAGGGAAGTTTTAAGTGGTTACTATATACTGTGCCTCTGTATATTCTGTTACTTATTGGTATTTTTGGGATCATTTCAGTCATTATCCAGAGTAATCCAGCTCTGGTCAGTTGGGGATAAAGTCAGTCCTCGAGTAGACCGGGGAGCGGGGACGTTTGTTACAGAGTCAAGAAGAGGGGGCATTTCCGTGTTTTTCATCTGAAGCTTCAGAACGTTTTTCCAAGTTTAGAGGAATATTATTTCTCACTAAACATGCACCATCCTTGTTCTACATAAGGTGTTTTGTGAAAGATTTTGTACAGGTCAAATTTTTGAAAATCGCACTGTTTAAAATTCAATGTTGGGTCTGTTATTTTGGGGAACCCTCTTATTAGCTTTTGAGCATTACAAATACTTTCTCATCACAGGAACAGAAGGTGGCTCCTAATATACCTGATTCTAAGTTTGCTTTTGGCCACAGGTTTCCCAAGTACCGGCTATGACTTGCATTATGATCACGTCATGTATGACTATGCTCTGTGTTTAGTCCACGCATTGAAATAAAACATGTGGAAATTGAGGCAGAGACTATCTGAGAAACTGAGTCCTCTTAGGGAAACAAGAAGCATTTCAATCTACACTCAGAGTTTAAAACCATTTTTCACAATATCTACCAATTACATCAAAAAAGAGAGAGGGAGGCAAACCATAAGAGACTCTTAAATATAGAGAGCAAACTGAGGGTTGCTGGAGGGGTGTTGGGTGGGGGGATGGTCTGGATGGGGGATGGGCATTAAGGAGGACACTTGCTGGGATGAGCACCGGGTGTTCTATGTAAGTGATGAATCACTGAATTCTACTCCTCAAATTATTATTATACTATATGTTAACTAAATTGGATTTAAATAAAATTTAAAATTAAGGAAAAATCAAATCTTGCCTCTCCTACTTTAGATCAGTTTTTTCCTACATGATAAGCTGTTGAGTATTGCAGGTTTAAGCCAAGAAAAATAGATATGTTATAGTAAAAAAGAACCCCAACCCTATGATCATAATTTTTTTTCTTTTCAAATTTTTACTTTATTTCTAGTTAGGTAATATACAGTGCAATATTGGTTTCAGGAGAATTTAGTGATTCATCACTTACATACAACACCCAGTGCTCATCCCAACAAGTGCCCCCCTTGATAACGATCACCCATCTAGCCCATCCCCCACTCACCTTCTTCCATCAATCTTCATTTTATTCTCTATGGTTAACAGTCTCTTGTGGTTTGTTTCCCTCTCCGTATGTTCATCTGTTTTGTTTCTTAAATTCCACATATGAGTGAAATCATATGGTATTTGTCTTTCTCTGACTGACTTATTTAGCTTGGCATAATACATTCTAGTTCCAACCATGTCATTGCAAATGGCAAGATTTCATTCTTTCCAACAGCTGAATAATATTTTTATATACATACATACATACACATACATACATACCCCACACTTTCTTTATTCAT
Source organism: Panthera uncia (assembly GCF_023721935.1). Lineage (NCBI taxonomy): Eukaryota > Metazoa > Chordata > Mammalia > Carnivora > Felidae > Panthera > Panthera uncia. The sequence continues at coordinate 29,114,387 of NW_026057582.1, forward strand.
CAGTAGTAGATATTTGAGCTCTCTCCACAGTTTGGCTATTGTTGATAATGCTGCTATAAATATTGGGGTGCATATACCCTTTGAATCTGTAGTTCTATATCCTTTGGGTAAATACCTAGCAGTGCAATTGCTGGCTCATAGGGTTTTTATTTTTAACTTTCTGAGGACCTTCCACACTATTCTCCAGAGTAGCTGGACCAGTTTGCATTCCCACCAACAGTGCAAGAGGGTTCCCCTTGCTCCACACATGATCATAAGTTTTGAGATCTAGAATGAGTCTTAGCATTTTAAAGATGAGTGATTTATAAGTGGCTTGCCCTCGGTCACAGAGTTAATTAGTAACCTAACTGAAAATGTTTGGTCTTTCATTTCAGTCCATTTTTTTCTACATTTCAATTTTTACCATAAACCAAAGAAAGATTCTTGTGAAGTGTACAGAATGAACATAAAGAAAGTAGAACCTGGAGTGCTGGCCTAACTCAGTTTTAGGACAGAAGGTGAAACTATGATTCATCACAAACAGAGTGATGTCCCTGTACTGATTGAAGAGCCAAAGCCCTGGACCAAGATTCCTAGAGAATTGGTGACAAGGGGAAATCAATTTTACCAGGGAAAGGCAGGAACATTTAATCAAGTCCAAGAAAACTAGAAAGGAAACATCCTGGATTTGAATGTGGCTCCAAAACATACTTGTTGTGTGGCCTTGGGTGAGTAAATTTAATCTGAGTTCATTTCCCACCCCCACAGACCTCTTTTAAGCAAAGCAGGCAGATCTGTGCCAAGGACCCCTGTTGTCCTGGCTACAGATTAAGGGATGAGACACCCAAAGCTAAGTTAAGGCAACACTGGCTTAAAAGACAGACGGATTCAAACTCAGCCAAAGGTGATTCCAATTTGGCTGATGGCTACCTGACTCAGTCAGACATCTCTGCCCCTCCAATTAAGCAGCTGGACTTCAATGCCCAGAGAATCAAGAGTGGTAACAGAAGCCGAGAGACTCATCATAACATTGGAACGTATTGGCCCCGACCCCGAGTGAGCAATTTCATGATGTTGTTGACCTCTTATTACAATAAAGTATATTCTAGGTTAGGATTTCTCAACCTTGGCACCCTTGCCATTTGGGGCTGGGTACCTTTTTTATTGTGGAAAGCTATCCTGTGCACTATAGAATGATTAGCAGCACCCCTGGCTTCTACCCACTAAATGCTAGGTACCCCCGTCCCTAGGTTCCGACATTGAAAAACAGGTCCAGACATTGCAAAATGTTCCCTGGAGCAATGGGGGCAAAATAGCTCCCAGTTAAGATCCATCTTTCCAGATTAAGGCACTGTTGTGGGTACTGGGAACACAAAGACAAAGACAAAGACACAGTCCCAGTCCTTGAAACGTTCTCCATAGACTGAGGAATACAGGCATACGTGTGACCCTTCGGATGGGCAACGCACCCCCAGCACACTCCAGGCAGAGAGACTATGAGCAAAAGCCGCAGGAGGATAAAAGAGCTAGACCCTCCTGTAGATCAGTCATTAAGTCAAGGGTGCTGCTCTGCTGTCCAGTGCTTCCATGAGCAAGAAGGTTATGAACTCCCACTACCTCCCCCCTTCTCCTGGAATGATACTCTTAACACACAGGCCAAACAACATAGCAGCGTGTGGCACTCCACTGGTGACCACTAAATGGAGTTGAGCTACAGTTCAACTCATCTGTGCAGGTGAGCCTCTAGGCTATGCAACAACAGGTGTATCTCGAGAGCTGACATTCCACCAGTGAGTGTTCACAGGTTTACAACGGAAGCCACCAGTGTCTTCTCCCTTGCCGTATTTCCATCTAGCATTAACATGGCTAAGTCACACAGACTTAGCCATGTTAATGCTAGATGGAAATACGGCAAGGGAGAAGACACTGGTCTTCTATTCCATGGCTATGGAATAGAGCACTGTTTCTCAATGAGTCGGCAATACAAATACACGAAGCATAGTGTGTGAAAAGTGCGGCTGTGTTTGCCAGTTTTGGCCTCCCTGTAGGAAAATTAAAAAAAAAATTTTTTTTTAATGTTTATTCATTTTTGAGAGACAGAACACGAGCGGGGAAGGGGCAGAGAGAGGGAGACACAGAATGTGAAACAGGCCCCAGGCTCTGCGCCGTTGGCGCAGGGCCCGACATGGGGCTCGAACCCACGAACTGTTGAGCCCGTGACCTGAGCCGAAGTCGGACGCTCAACCGACTGAGCTACCCAGGCGCCCCATCACTGTAGGAAGATTTTAGAAGCTGATTCAGAAGCTCTACAGCACTGTAGATTTATTCTCTACAAGTTAATTAACTCTACAAGTTAACATTTCTCAGCAGAAGTGAAGTTTTTGAGCTAGTGGGGGTAGTTTCGGGTCGTAGTGAGTCAGCGTTGATGCTGTGTTGGTCAAGGGGATGCATGAGTCTGAGGGAGAAGATATGACGACAAGTACCGGACCAGGAATCCAGAAAACCTAATATCCAGTCCCCAGTCTTCCTCATAACTGACTATGGGAACTGGGCAACTTTCTGTCTAAGGACGTCGGTAACTCAGCTTCTGTAAGTTAAAGTATAACGTATGCGGGAGAATGTGTACATCTTCGGTGTTTCGTTTGATGAGTCTTGACAACTGAACAGACAGATGTAATCACCACACAAAACAAGATACAGAACATTTCCAACCCGGCAGAAGGCTCCCTTGTACCCCTTTCGAGTCTGCCCTCCTCCCTGCTGCCCAGGCAACCACTTTCGAGTTTCTTTCCCCATACGTTCTTTTTAAGAGGTCTTGGATGTCACATAAATGGAATCAGAGAATGTGTATTCTTTGATGTCACGCATGGTTCTCTCACTTAATGTTTCTGAAATTCATCCATGTTGTTATGCGTGTCTGGAGGGCGCTCCTTTCTCTATGGCATAGTATTCCCCACTGTGTGAGGACCCCACAGTTTGTTTATCTATGCTTCCATTGATAGATATTTGGGTTCGGTCGAGTTTTCAGCTATTATAAATAAAGCTGCTAGTAACATTGCCATACACATCTTTTTGTAAACATGTTGTCATTTCTCTTGAGGAACTTCATCTTTAAAATGGCACGATTGTGAGCTTTCTCTGCAGGTAGCTTGGGGATTGCCGGAGGGGCAAAGGGAGGAGAAACAGCAAATGTAGGACTCTTCCCATAATGTTTCCACCAGAACTGCTCTTCATTCTGTCTGGTAGATGAGGCATTTGCTAAGATGTCATGTGAAGGAAGGGTTGCCCACCGTATCTGAAAACCACCTCATGAGGTACTTACTAATGTCCCTTCTAGCTCTAAGAATCTATGGTTCTTTAACGGTTTCAAGGAAAATATGTCATAGTTTATACTTAAATTATGTCTTCTAAATGCTCCGTGATAATCTCCTATTCAAATTCTTCTAACGGATCCTGCATTGCATGGAAAATACAATATAAATTCATCAGCAAGACCTTTACAATTGCTCTCGAAGTCAGTTTGGATCTTTCTGAAAGACCATTTCCAATACTTCTGCTTTCCTCACTGCTGGAATCACAGGAATCTATTGTCCTCACAAAACAAAGCTGGCAACACCCAGCTCTGTGCCTTACCCTAGCTATCTCTGCCACCGGAATATTCTTATTGACCCCACCTGCCAAGGTCCCATTGAAATCTACACTCTTCTACCAACCTGGGATATTTTCCCAGGTCCACGAGAACACACGTGTTATCCGGGCATGTAGTATCATAGCTACATGTGCATGGACCTATACGCTCACTTCTAAATTGCAAGAGCCAGAGACAGTCAGTCTCCCCCTTTCCCTCTCTCCTTTGATTCACATACAGCATCAAGAATAGTCCTTTTTCATACAATGCTAAAATCAATACTGGCTGAATGTGATTTGTGAGTATGTGTATGACTGTTATTTTCCTAAAGTGAAAATGCAGGCTGTTCACAGAAAGAGCAAAACCCAAAGAACATCCGTGGAACCTTCACTCACATGCTTGCCTTTTGCTCAATGACCTTTCAAATGCATGGTCAATTTTGTAAATCTTGCCTCCCACAAAACTACCACTGGTACAAATGGCCCATAGAAAACTACTGCTGATTTTCTTTCAGGACAACCGGGGTGTGATTTCCTGTCAAAGCCCAATAATATCTACCAGGGGAAAAAAATGCTTCTTAAGTGCCTGCAGTGCTCGTTTTTGCCCATGGTCTAAGGCAACTGCTATCTGGCACGGTGTTAAAAAGCTCCGTCTGACTCCTATTTAGTGATTCTTCACCTCAAATGTTTCCTTCCTTAGCTTCAGATGCTGTTCCTTCCCTTCCTTTTTACATCCACTCAGGAAAACTGAAAGAAAGGCATTTGTATTCTTTAAAGTACCCCTTGAAATCAATCTCATTACTCTTTAGAATTAGTTTGCATCGACCATATATCCTCCAACTTTTATGTGTCCTGGAAACCTTACAACATAACAGAAAAATAGATAATATCCATCAAGAAAACATGCACTGAAGCAAGAGAATGGATTAATGACTTTTGGAAGATTCCACTGAAATCTATGCCAAATAAGAAAATCTGGAAAAGAAGTAAGCTGTAGAGAAACATTCTGGAGGATCGATTTTTTCCCCAAGTAACTCTTTAAGTGCCAAAACCGTTCCGTTTTTAAAATCATTTTAAATTAAAGAGTAACTAAAAAGTAAAACATTTTCCTGCATTGCTTAGTAGGCAATGCTAAAAAGAAATTAACTTTGTCTCGAGGTCTCATAGTCTTTATTAGGAAATCATTGCCATGCTGGCTTGTCACACAACGAATGCCTCACGAGAACTTAGGTATTGTGGTGTCTGCAGCTACTGACCTTGGACTGACCACAGGAAGACGTTTTTGAATCCTGGGTCTACTGTCACAGGCTTTCAGAGGCCATATCTCGCCACTGCCTCTAGCTGGGTTCTTCTTGCTGGCTACTTTTCTGCCTCCACTCAGACAATCAAGTATATTCCAAATGGTGTCCAAAATGAAAGTAAACCATTTTCCCAGGAAAAACAGAATGCCTCCTCTATGGGTCAAGAGCGTGAATGCTCACGCTTGTGTAATTCAAATATAAATGGGGGCCTGAAACCAGTAAAGAGTAAAACCTCGTGAAGCCATGGGGTATGTGTGGGAAGGGAGGGGAGTAGATGGCCCTAAGCCTAAAGGCTTTCTGATCAAAATGAAACTAGTATCATGGGCAGTAGTCAGGCAGGAGACTTTCATATTTCACCCAAACTCGAAATCTATGGAGTTCCCTCCACTACAGCCTTAGTGAGAAGTTGATGTTCTCCAAAGGCTACAGAAGGTATGTTTTTAAAAGGGGGGGTGAGCATGGGGCCTGGCACTTGCAGGAAGGGCCAAAAACTGAAGTAGCCAGCATTTTAGAAATGTCAATGATGAAAGTGGCCATATTTTCAAATCCAATTTCAATCACTGTCAGACACAGAGACCCAAAACTACCATTAGCTGATCAGTCTGGTAGATGGAAATAGGCAGCTGTAAGGGTTATTATGGATCCCCACAGGTCACTGGGCAGAGGAAGCAGAGTGCCCAGCATTGCAGGACAGTAAGGCATCTGTCAACCCACCTGATAGCAGCCAGCATGGTCCTTTTAAGGAATAATTCTCGTCGCTCCCCCGATCAAACCTCTCCCATGACTTCCCAGAGTAGCCAGGGTTAAACGCAGGCTCCAAGCCATGATTCCTGTAACAAAACCACCCAGGTTGAGGCCCCACCCTCTCCCCATGTTGCACATGCTCCAAGTCCCATGGCATTTCTGCTCTCTAAAATCCCAAGCTTGCTCTGACCTAGGACCTAGGTGCTGGCTCTTCCTTCTGCTACAAGTACTTTGACCTCCCATCTCTGAAGAGCAACCTGCATCTCAAATGCCAATCCTTCACAAGGAGGCCTTTCTTAATTACCCTGAACATGGTCGTGTGCCCCCTCAGTGACACCTATTAGCGCCCAAAAGTATGTCAATGGGACTTACTGTCTAAAACGGTACCTCTCAACTGGGGGTGATTTTGCCCTCCAGGGGGCAACTGGCAATGTCTAAAGACATTTTTGGTTGTCTCCACTGGGAGAGGAGTGAGGAAAGACTACTGGCATCCAGTGGGTAGAGGCCAGCAATGCTGTTAGACATTCTACAATGCACAGAACAATCCCCGCAGCCAGGAAGTATCCAGCCAGGAGCATCAACAGTGTCTTGGCTGAGCCACCCTGGAATGGAATGTAAACTCCTTAGGGCTGATACTGGTCCATTAACTGCTGTATCCTCTGTGGCTTTAGTACCACCTGACACGCAGTAGGTGTTCAATCAATATTTGTTAGCCTACTAAGCTACTCTCATTCCTGGGTTTCACTGATGAGGACTGTGCATGATATTGCTAGACCATATTATATCAATAGCTGTATATTATTCGTAGCCTATATGTGTGCATAATATTCATATCCATTTATGTTTATGTATCTCCACAGGAGATACAAGTATAGGGTGCCACACTCGGTTATTCTCAAATAATCTTTTGGATGTCATTACAAATTCAAGAGTGAAAAGATCCTTAACGGGCAATCGAGAACTGATGTTTGCACCTAAGCACCTAGCATCCAAACTGGGCAAACGAGGTAAATAGTGGCCCCTATGAGATGGTGAACCATCAGGGATTATTTCAGTCTGGGTGGGCCACATGTGAAAAATGGGCTTAGCCAGACCAAGAGTGGTAGGTTTACGTCGCGCTAACCAGCTAAGCTGGAACTCTGTTTCCCACGCTTCCGTCCCCTGCGCTCCTCTGGGTTAGCACGGACCCCAGGAAGCATGCGGGTGAGACGGAAAGAAGGAAGTGGAGGAACAGCTGTGGTCTCTCTGCATCTGCAGGGCTGGTGCGGAGTGTCAGGTGCTTCCGCAACTCTGTGTGTCTTCATTTACTGCTGGCCACTTCGTTGTCAACAGTCAGCAAATGGACCTGTCCAGCCCTTTCTGGAATGCCTCCTTCACCGTCTCTGACTCCTGGTCAGGTGCGTGCTCAGTTCCATGATGAAGGTCAGTCGGTGGCTCCTGGAATTCGACCCCATCATGGACGCGATTTGATGGCAGCGAGAGACCAACGTGGGTTGCAGTCCACGAATGTGGATGCCAGCTTGTCCTCACGGGTTCCACTTCATCTCTCCCTCCTCAAGGTCACATCCATCTTTCCTCCTCACTGCCTGCCCTAGTGATGCCTGGCACCAGATGTCACTACCTTCCATTGACTGTTTAGCCAGATCTCACAGCTACCTGGGTGAAATCCAGATGATAAATCTTAGTGGCTCCGCTTTTGTGATCAAACCCTGACTGAGACACTTGGGATGACGCTTGGGTGGCCTTCCCACATCCCTCCTATTCCGAGACCTGCTCCATGTTGACAAGATAGCCACATAACTGAGGTCCAGGTGGATGGGATCTTATTAGAAGGAAATGGATTTTAGCATGTGGATACACTCAGCATTGACTGCCAATAATTAGAAAAGGACTCACTAAATCACATAAAGTGGCCATGCTTACATAGTGCCTATGGCTATGATTCTTTCCATCCTTTTAAATGTCATTGGAATCGATTTTGACTAAACAGACCCGGATGCGTGGCTTTTCGTGTCACCTAATGATTTTGTTTCCCTTTATCAAGATCACTTGTGTCACAACGTGATCGCCCTCCCACTCGGATGTTTGGTGAGGAGACCTTGGATCAAGTGGCATACGTGACTTGCAACGTTTAGCGATTGTCACCCATGCGGTTACACATACTGGGAACGAGAGCAGTGGGTAAGAAGGGAGACTCTGTGTGCCCCAATATTCCGGAAATCATTTTTATTCTGAGCCTGTAACTCTGCGCATTTAGATATTTCGCATTTGTCTTTACAACCTCCTCATGGAGTCCATTTTAATAAATATTCTGCTTGGTAACTCCCGCACTGTTTTTTCAATGATGAAATAGAACGCTGCTGGCATGCTGTACTCCAGGGCGGATGGCTCATCATTTGGCCTCTTAGCCACTTTTTTTTTTTTTTTGAACATTACAAGATGACAGAATTAAGTGACCTTAGCAGAATCTGACAGTTTATGAAGGTAAATTAGCCAGACTGGGGTCAGAAGGTACAAACCACCTAGGAAAGGCTTTCGGCAGGTAAAGGCTTAGAGCTCAGAGGTGCAGCTGACACTGACAATCAAGGAGCTGGTGGCGGAAGAGAGCTCTGTAGCCCAACCTAATATAAATGCTGGGGGACAGCAGGGAGAGAAGGGGGAGCAAAGCACAGAATAAAGCTCTCAGCTAAAACAAGGACGGAAGCTGATGAGGTTGGTAGGCAGAGGCACGTATCTTGTACCCTTATACATGCACACACACACACACACACACACACACACACACACACACTTAAACATCACCCTACCTGAGCAAGCAGTGAAAAGATGGGATGTGGTAGGGGTTCCATGGTGTAATGGTGAGCACTCTGGACTCTGAACAGACGAGGATGACCACAGCCCAAACTGGCCACCACTAACAAGCAATACCCCTTGGGCCTGATTATCTCTGAGTACAAAGCTCCTGTCCTTCACTAGACAAAGCCACCTTCCCTGGAGGCCATGGGTATATGTGGCTTGAAGAACTTTAACAGCCTTCAAATTCAGACCATGCAGTGATATCACAATTTTTGAAAGTAGTCGTGATAGACTGCATTATTGGCCCCAACTTTTCATGCCTCTCTGCATCCGTGACCTTGCCGCAGGCCCCATAAACAGGCAGCGAACCGTCCTGCCCTCTGACTTCGGCCTTGGCTCTGTGACTTGCTTTGGGACCAAGAGTAGGCCAGTTCCAGGCCCAAGCCAAGAAGCTGTGAAAAGCATGCCCTGGCTAGCACACTGGTCCCACAGAGCCAGCCCAGCCGACCCGTACACCTGCAGGAAGAAGCAGGGAGCCCCACTGCTGCTGCCAGAGTTATGGCGGCCAGCAGAGCCCAGCTGAGCCCCCGCCAGCCCGCCCATGCATGCACAATAAGAACTACGTTTGGTAGTGTTTACACAGAAAGAGCAAACTGTTAAAATGCCAGCGCCTTTCTATAAAACAAAACCTCACGCAGACCCCTACGAATCAGTCAGATAAAGTGGATCAGTTCTATTTAAGGCAGGCTGTAGGTCCTTGAGTCCCCTCGTCCCCCCTCATCATGATAGGTATCTGAGGCAACTCCACACCCCACAGTTTGAGAGTAATGACTCTAACAGAAAGACCACTGGATCAGAAAATGGAAGCCCTGAGTTTGAATCCACCCTATGCCACTCAACCACCTTTGAGATTCAGTTCCGCGAGGAAAAGGGGGATAACAATCTATGATGCTTGGTCACCCAATCCCTGAAGTTGATTACGTAAGGATGTGTGCACAAATACAGGGTACGCTGATAGAGGGTATCACGGCCACCATCACACCCCCTCCCACCATAATCGTCCACATGGTAGGGTGAACTTGTCAGAGCCACGCCCTTGACCACGACTGAAGCAAGAAGCAAGAAGCAAGAAGTGGGTATATTTGGGGGTTGACAGGGGATTGGCTGGTAGTTGCCAACCGTCACTCCCAAGATCCCTACTAACTTCAAATGAAAAGTGGGACAACACATAACAATTATTTTCTACACCTCGTTTTGAGTGTATGACAAAGTGTTCTTTGTTTGAGTGTATAGATCTAAAGTGTCCTTGTCCCTGTGTGTGTTTTCTTATGCTCAAGGCAGCTGCAAATGATCTACAGAGCTTGGGCTTCAGTGAAGAAGAGTGACACACACCGATAAGGGGCTCCCTGTCTGGAGCTGTTCTCAGATGTCAAGCGTCCATTTGTGCCAACAGGCACTAAAGCACAGCAGACAAGACCAGGGCTTCAAAAACAGAGCAGTCTGAGGGAGGGCTGGAGCTACTCACTAGTTGTGCAACCTGGATGGCAAGTCTCTTACTTTCTGTGAACTTCACTCTCTTCATCTGAAAATGGTGATTATATTATTTACGCATAGGATTGTTGGGAAGATTAACTGAAATAATGTCTTTAAAGTGATCGGTTCAGTTCCTAAGACCCCAATAAACAATTACTGTTGTAATTATCAAAGGATGATGGACGATTTTACGCCCATCATTCTGCCCTCAGAGGACCATTATGATGGCTATGACATGACAGGCCTTCTCATTAACAGCCTGGGCCTTGGAGATTGATGAATGAAGCTTAGAATCCTGCACTGCTGCCACTCGGCTGCTAGGTGACCTTGCACAGAGTGCAGAACCTCTTAGCCCCTGGAGTAGAAGCCAGGTCCCTGCCCTTGAAGACTTGACAGCCAGCCTGGTAGGGGGCATTCATCAAGGCAGATGATCATCACCACCACCGATGGGCAACATGAAAGAGAAGGAAGCACAAGTGTTACCGGAACAAAGAGGGAGCCGCTGACTAGCAGCCACGATGGATGTTGGAGCGGGCGGATGTGAGGCTGCCGGGAAGGCCTCTTGGCCCATCTGTGTCTGGGAGCGCGAACACTCCTCGCCAATCAACGTGGTAAATGCCACCATCTGCCCAGCGTGACAAGTATCATCAGAATAAACTTCGAGCATTTTACAGCCATATTTCTCTAAGACCCGGAGCTCTGCCAGTGGATTCTGGCCTCCAAGAGGGATTATACCAAAGAGACAAATAGCACGGTAGCCAAGGAGGAGGGCAAAACCGAGAAACTGCCTGCAGAGAGTGACCCATCCAGCTTTCTTGATGTTTGTAGTTAAGAAACATCCAGACATGAATTAAAATCCACCTGCCACCAGCTGAAGTCTGCCAATTTTTACGGGCATAAAATGATTTAGGCAAATGGTCTGTCTGCTCCTCTGAGGCTCCCTTTTTGAGTCCATCCTGAATGGCTATTTGAAGCTCCCTTGAGCTACGCGCCCCCCATGGGTACTGCTGGCCACACACATACAAATGGGGTCTTCCTCAGGTTTCTTGATCTGTGGAGGCAGTGAACTCTGTCAGGAAAAGGCATTTTATCCAAACCCTGTTGGGGGTGTTGTGAATAATATATAATGGCAATGCTCTAGAAATTTTCACATGCTTATGTGACTCTGTTACTCAAGCTATATTTTAAAAAGATAAAGGTGGACAGGACAGACCCATCCTGCCTTCCCAGGTGAGACTGCTATTTGATTTGTAATGTAGAAGTGGCAAATGACATAGAAACACTGTGAATCCTCCGGGGAGGTCTACTAATTTTACATTAGTTACCACTTCCCTTCCACATGGAACGGCCATTCACCAGTTAAATTTGTTTCTGATCATTCTGGAAGGATAACAGCAAGAACATCCCTCTATCCCGAGACAGTATCTGTCAGCACTTTAGCGCCTTTTTTTTTTTCCATGTAAGGAGAGTTGGAAGTAATTTACTTTAGCTAAACAGAATTGATTTCTTTTTACAGTAACTGTGGAAAAGAAAATGTTACTCAGTAAAAGCAAAGGGGGCAGAGAGAGGCAGAGTGGAAGGAAGACAAGGATTACAGACCATTACAAACCTAGGTCCTCTTCTCAAAGAGCTCAGTGAGGCAAAATTAGAGTCTCCAAGTCAGACAGGAGTTTGGGTTTGATTTGGGGAACAATGAGAAGGCATCATGGGTGCTAGATAGGAAGGTGACCTAGTGAAAGAAGCGTCTTAGGGCCTGAGTTGGTTAATGTCTTCAATGGATTTGAGAAAGATAAAGGTCAAGACGAGGAGACAAGTGAGGAAGCCAATGGACATGAAGAGCCCCTGAAAAGATAAAGGCTTGGCAAAGCATGGGCCATGCCTCCTGCCCCCCAGCCTCACACAGTCCTTGGGACGATTATCTGGGCCAATGGACATAAAGGATCAGACAAAAAGCTCTTTTGCCCTAAACATTTCTGTTTTAGTTACTGCTTTTCTACAACCATAGGTATCCAAAGTAACAGATTATAAAGAGTCCAGGTAGAAGTTTTACACAGGGAATGGCACGAAGATGTCCAGGTTGGCATGAGTAAGGAAGATACACCGGTCTACACTCTGATTGCCAAAGAACTGGTTGCCAAGGATGGAGAGAGATGGAAAGGGGGAAGGCTGGAAAACAGACATAGCCGCTACAAGACCCATGAGACCAGACAGACTTACTCTCAAGATAATCATTCAGGATACTCTCTCATCCACTCTCCGTGTGTGTCTGTGTGCAGTGGGGCAGAGGGGGGGGGGGATCCTGGGGTGCACAGACCATGATGGCCACAGTGATGAAGAGAAGCTGCTCTCTGCTGCCCAGAACACCAAGAAGAAGCGGGTGTCTATTTTCATGGACCCACAGTTCATTCGCAGGGTTGTTTCGGACAACACAATTACTCTAAGTTGTATTAGGATTCCTCATGGATAAACTAGGGATGATGATAGTACTTTGCCAGATGGTGAGCAGTAAATAAGAACGTGAGTGCCAGGGCGCCTGGGTGGCTCAGTCAGCTGACTCTTGATTTCAATTCAGGTCATGATCTCACGATCGTGAGATTGAGCCCCATGTGAGCTCCACACTGGGCATGGAGTCTGCTTAAGGCTCTCTCTCCCCCTCTCTCTCTGCTCCACCCCTGCTCCCCTGCATGCACACACACTCTCTCTCAAAAAAAAAAAAAAAACATGCATGGCAAGAAGCCAACGAGGCCTGGAAAACAGCACAGCAAGCTGCTCGCTGAATAGTGACAGCTATGTGAACAGAAGAATGCCACAGTGATAGCTATTACCCTGATTTCTTCTTTATAATGTATTTTTTAATTTTTATTTTTGGTAACCCTGATTTTTAAAGAAGGAGAATTCACAATATTCTTAAAAAAAAAAAGAAAAAAAAAAAAAAAACAGCATACAGTCCACATCAGCCAGTTTTATTTTGGGCTAATAAATCCATCTTCTTAATACTTGGTGATGAGGTAAACTGTGGTGGCAGAAGGAATCTTGGATCGGAGCCAAGCAAACGCAGGCCTGAGGTCTGATTCTCAAAGCACCTATGTGATATGGGGCCAGTCCCTTCCCTTCACCCCATGGCCTCAGGCCCTCTGGGAGCCCACTGGCAGACAGCCGCAGGGCGAGGCAGGCAGGGCGGGCAAGAGCCAGCACACTTCTAACCACTTAACATAGTCTGCTGCAAGAAACTAGACAGGTGTCTCCGCTTGATGAAGAAATAGAAAAGGCGTAGGCCATGAAAGGAAGACTAACCAGTGTTGATTAACCCCCTGCGGCCCCCATTGTACCTTCCTGTTCCGTATTGTCATCTTTATCGGAGTTTGCTCTGTAGCTGGGCGAGACAGAGAGAATCAGCTCACCCATCTCTGAATTATAATCCATTACGTTTTAGAAGCCAATTCTTTCCCTTCCCTCTTACAATTGTGTTTGAAAACATTTTGCCCCAGCTCTAAAAATGCAGGGTCTCTCAATTTCTGAAGTCCAAAGTGGTACAATCATCATTTTAACAACAGACAAGTTCTGAGATGGTGGTGGTGATAGCTACATAGTGGGGTTTTGTTTGTTGTTTGTTTGTTTGTTTGTTTTCTGTTTTTGTTTTTGTTTTTGTTTTTGTTTTTGTTTTGGTGGGGGTAGGTCTCCTGGAATCCCCACATATAAACATACAGCATTTAAATAGAAAAATAAAAAAATATGTAAGTAACATTTACAACAAAACTAGGTGATAAGATAACCTTCTCCCCAAACACCAAAATTCAAGCAGGTAAGGATAAACCACCAGCAAATACACAAATAGCCAACTCCTGCTGTCAAGACAGAGCCTCCCATTGGAGAGAAACTCCTGAGAGAAAAATCGAAATTGAGCAAAACAGGAATAACAAAACTGAGAAAACAGAAGATTCAGCTAACAGTGGGGAAGGAAAACAAAAGTAGGAAATTTCAGTAAGAAGTAAGTAGGTAAGACAGTAAGTTTTGTTTGTTTTTAGACACTACATGACTTGAAGAGGGAGTTCTGGGAAGTTAGAAAAAAGTATCTCAACCAAGTCTCTTGCTGAAACTTCAGGAAAATGAGCAACAGAGAAGCACTGAGATCAAATTCTACCCAATATTACTATAAGAACAAGAGAGAAAGGAATAAAATACCACCTCTACAGGTTAATAAACGCACACCCAAGAAAACAGTCTCAAAAATCAGATTAAAACTGTAATATACAATTTCTAAATGTGCCAAAAGACACTGAGAAAATATACTGGACATGAAGAAACCAGAATAGATAAACTAAAAAAAACATCAGAAATGAGGTGACAGAACTTGAGGGAGTTAGAAATTTTAGAAATAAAATCTCAACTAGAAGGAACTTAAGAGTGAATGAAAATAATAATAATACCTTCAGATAAATAGAAGGAGAAAATGGAAAGTTTCAAATCAAAAAAAAAAAAAAATGAAGAAAGTGTTACCAGGAAAAGTGACAAACTTTGAAGACAAGCAAATAAGATGCAACATAATAAAATAATAGAAGATTCTGAAAGGGGGGGAGAAATTTTGGAACAAAGGAACATAACAAATACCAAATAAATAAATAAATAAATAAAAATTAAAATTAAAAAAAAACTTTAATAAAGAAAACTTTCCTAAAAAAAAAGAAAGAAAGAAGAAAACTTTCCTAAAATAGAACAATTTGTAAATTGCATGTTAACATATAATTTAAAAAGAAACTACCTATGTGAGAATAATCACCCAGAACCACCAACACCAACACATACACTGGTAAAATTTTAAGACTTTAAAGGAAAAAGCGAAACAAAACAACTCTGGGCAAACTCTAGGCAAAAAGAGAATATGACCTACAAGAGAAAGAAAACTGGATTATCAGAATTTACAGCAATGTTTTATGCCATAAGATAATTGAGGAACATATTTAGATATTCAAAGAAAGAAAATCTGAGCCAAGGATTTTATGTCTAGCAAAACTGAACCATAACCCCCTTCCTAAGGAATCTACTAGAGAATGAGTTTCAGATAACCAAAGGACTAGGATACAGAGATGGTGGTAAGCATTAAATATATAAAACTAAGAATTAACATTAAACAGAGGTTAAATGGTGGAGAGTATAGCATGTACTAAGAATTGGCTAATAACACAGATTTGGTGTAACCATAAAGAATTAGGGGAAAATCGAAATAACACATGCATAAAAAATTCTCAACTCTTTTTAGTGATCATAGTTGGTGGTGATAGTAATAATACTAGATGTATAATGTGGAATAGAGCAAATGGGTAATTATGAAATATTCTAGGGGCGCCTGGGTGGCTCAGTCAGTTGAACATCTGGCTTTGGCTCAGGTCATGTTCTTGTAGTTTGTGAGTTCAGGCCCCGCGTCAGACTCTGAGCTGACAGCTCGGAGCCTGGAGCCTGGAGCCTGCTTCGGATTCTGTGTGTGTGTGTGTGTGTGTGTGTGTGTGTGTGTGTGTGTGTCTGCCCCTCTACCTCTCACACCCTTTCTGTCTCCTTCAGAAGTAAATAAACATTAAAAACAAAGAAAGAAAGAAAAAAGAAATATTCTAAGCTAGCATCTTCTGTGTCCTTGAGAACCAAGATTCTTACAGTGGAAGAAATGAGATATGGACACCATATAGAATAAGTTAAGTGGGGCCACTTGAGTGGCTCAGTTGGTTGATCTGACTTCGGCTCAGGTCATGATCTCATGGTTTGTGAGTTCGAGTCCCGCATCACACTCAGTGCTGTCAGCGCAGAGCCCGTTTTGGGAGACAGAGAGCTCCTCTCTGTCTGCCCTTCCCCTGTTCGTTCTCTCTCTCAAAAATAAACATTAAAGAAAGAGAGAGAAGTTAAGTAAAAACTCTGTAGTCCTCAATTGTAAACTTTAGAATAAATTTGTGAAGTATTTTAACTTTATTTATATTTAAATATAATATATATATATTCACTATATCTATATGTGGGTATAGAAAAAGACATGTAGATATAAATATTTACTAGCTCTGTCATGGAAAAGATGCAGAAAAAAAATAAAATAAAAGACAAAGCCAGTACCCATGAGTGCCTAGTTTGTGGTTTTATTTATCTTATTCCTATTAAAAGGGAGGTGTCTTGGAGAAATGGCTGATTGCTGATCTAGGATAAGAAATGTACAAGATGAACATGAAAAAAAAAAGGAAGAAGTCAGAGAACAAGTCACATCAAGAGGAATCAGGAAGCAAGCGGAAGAAGCTCCCATTGGCCAAAGGTAAGGGCAGTTTGAGCTTTAATAAGGGTAAGGTTACCAACGTTTGACAGCCTTCCAGTATGTTCAAGTCTAGTAGTTCATAATGACATTTTAATAAATAACTGCTTATTTTCTGAACATCACAGGGAAACAATTCATCATTTTGAAAACTAGGTAAATAAAAAGAAAGAGGAGCCTTTGATCTGCTTTTCATGTATGAATCTATCACTGGGGAGCCATATAGTGATACACATTTATTCTACATAAATTATTCCAGCTAATAAGTAAAAGTGAAAATGAAATGACAGAATATTGCCAATATACACCTCCCAACAGATCCAAGTATTGAACAGTTATGCTTGATGACATCAAAAAACTGTAAAGCTCCATATCCTATGCCTCGTCATGAAAGAATTCAGTACCGCCTACAGTCCTGGCAAAAGGATCAAGCTTGGGTTTGATAAAGCCTCTATATCTAGCTGCCAATATGCAGGAAATGTAGAGGATCACATGGAACTATGCCATGAGTATACTCAGCAAAATCTACCCTCTAGGAAGTCCAACAAGCCAAACAATCTAGGGTCTTTAATAGATACATTGTATGAGAAAGAAAGTGACAGTGCTGAGGGGGCTGCACCTGGAAAGACAAATTTACTATCAACAGGAAAGACTAAACTATAGTATCTGGGGTCGTGCATTTCAATAAAAAAAAAAAACTCGAAAGAGACAAGGAACAATTACTGAGAAACTCAAGAGAGTGTTTTTTTTCAGGAGGAAGGAAGGAACTGTGGTTGGGAAGAGGGACATAGAGGGGTTTCTGAGTTAACTGGAAAGTTCTATTTCTTGACCTACAAGGTAGTTAGAAAAATGTCCACCTAATTCACTAAACTAGTGGTTCTCAAGCGCATGCATGAGAATCTTCTGGAGGGTCATTAAAACAGAGATCTCACCTCCATAGTTTATGATTTTAAAGTCTACATAGAAGCTCAAACGTTTGTATTTCTACCAAGTTCTAAGACAATGCTGGTGCTGCTAATGTGGAGACCACACTTCAGGAATCATTGCAGTAAGCTATCCTTGCATTGTCTGGGGTTTTTTTTGTTTGTTTGTTTGTTTTTGTTTTTGTTTTGAGTGTGTGTCTTATTTTTCAATAAGAAGATTGGATGGATGGATGGATGGATGGATGGATGGGTGGATGGATGGATGGATAGATGGGCAGCAGGTAGGCAGGCTAGATGGGTGGGTGGAAAGATAGGCAGAGACAAACAACTAGGAAAAAAATCATATCAAACCATGGGAAGATTGCCTTACCACTCATATGCTATCTAAATGGTCTCTCTCTACCTGCTATCTACCTGGTCTCTCTCTACCTGCTATCTACCTAGTTCAATGATGTGCTATACAAAGTATTCCTATGTTTGCTAGGTATCCCACCGTGACCTCTAGAGGTTTTTGTCCCAATCATTATCTGACAGCTTCTCAAGCCAAAAGAGGAACTGGAATGTACTGGGAGCCCATGTCAAAGACAACTTATAATGGTCTATTGATAAAGTTGGGCACTGTTTTGTTTTTCCCCATGGAAAAGATATTTTATGCACAAAGCCAATGCCTTGGTATCTCTCTACAATCTTGCACTTTTCTTTAATTGAAGACAAATTCACCCTACTGCATCTCCAGAAGACTACTGTGGGACTGTTTAGAAAAGATAAATCTGGTCCCACAAATTACCCACTAAATATCTACAAGCATTTCTTATCTTCTCAAAGAGTATCCTCAGGACAAAGTAAAAAGCAAAGTGCATCTCAGAGCCAAGAATAAAAATGTGGTGTGAGTTCAAATATCAGAGACTGAGCTTCAGTCAGTCAAGTTTGGGGAATGTTTCCTAGAAAGAAAAAAGAAAAAAAAAAGTAGTAAATAAAGTAATGTGTCCTGAAATATGAAAGAGGGCAAAATTCCTAGAATTTTAAGAAAATCAAACCTTAGTTATGCAAATAGCAAAGGGCACTCACAAGATTTATCCAGCTAATAAATTCAGTTCCACAACTGTTTATATGCCCACTGTGTGAAAGTACAAAAACGAATAGAACATAATCCTTGCCCTCAGGACATTAAAATTGAAAAAGGGAGCTCTTGTTAACTCTAAGACCAGGAAAAACGTAAGTGGTGAATAAGGTACAAAAAATTTTTGCCTGGGTAAAAAGGGAGAGATGTGATTTATTAGAGGCAAAACCACAGCTGGCCTGTCCCGCTGGCAGAGGAGTCATCTGTGAGTTGTATCTGGAAGGTCCAGAGAGGACTTCATCCGATCGTCATTCCTCATATATTACTGGTGATGCCTGACATTCAGTACGTGCAGCTTGACACCTAGTGTCAGGATCTGATTCCCACAGGGCCTCTATAATACTCTAATAACCCAGCTGCCTTTCATGTTTTAGTGGTTATTCTGACACTGGGAACCACGAACATATCCACCGACATGTGTATTTTCTACTGACCAACGTTTGCGTATTTAGCTGAAATAATCATCTAAAAGTATTCATAGAGGCACAATCAGATCCTTGCACTCAAAGCAGTCCTTGGGTCAACAGCATGAACATAAACCTGAAAATCTATTGGAAATGCAGAATCTCAGGCCCCATCCCCGTCTGCATTTTACCAAGGTCCTCAGGTGATTCATGTGCACGTTAAAATTTAAAAAAAAATTTTTTTTAGTGTTTATTCATTTTTGTGAGACAGAGACAGAGTACGAGTGGGGGAGGGACAGAGAGAGAGGGAGACACAGAATCCGAAGCAGGCTCCGGGCTCCGAGCTGTCAGCACAGAACCCGACACGGGGCTCTGGCTCACAGACCGTGAGATCATGACCTGAGCCGAAGTCAGACACCTGACCGACTGAGCCCCCCAGGCTCCCCTGCACACGAAAATTTTACAGGCACTAAATTATATAACCATCTTACAATCAAGTAGTGCTAGATGACTTCAGCGTTCATATTTGTGTTTATAATCAAGTCAGCATACACCAAGGACTGCCACGCTAATTACCGCAGGCCCAAGAGAGGTGGACGGAGGTGCAATTGATGTCTTGGTGCTTTCTTGCCAAACAAAGGAGGAATAATGTCACAGCACACTGTGAAATGGAAGGGCTTACAGTCATCTTCGCAGAGGAAACTGTGGGAAAATGAAGGCGTCAAAGGCCATGGTGGTTTGGAGCCAGGATGTCATTTTAGTAAAAATAACATCATCTGTCATGTTAGGTCAAGGCTGTTAGTTTGAAATCCCCAACGTTTTCTTGCCTTTCATTTTTAAATCTGTTCTGCTAAAATGTAATTTTTAATTTTTTTAAAATTCTATAGATGCATAAAGGCTACAGGCAAGCACAATTAGTCTATCCATGGCTTTGGTTATTCGCAAATAGTCAAGTAACATTATAATAAAAAGGTAACACCACACCCATACTCACAAGACAGCTCTCCTATAAAGGGACATATCTCTCACATTTAGTAAACACTACAATGGTGAAAATAAAGGATGGGCATTAGTTTTGACAGAAGAAAGGAAAAAGCATGAAAACACAGGATCCTGGGGATCCCCAACAGCACCACCTCGAGGGGCCTCTGAGAGGCCAAAGAAAGGTCTCTATCACCTCACACTCCCTTGTTTTAGATGGCAGAGGACATCAGCCCGTAAGTAGCATTCTCAGGGCCTGAAAAGTCACTGCTATTCCTCCCACATCATTTTAAAAAACTAAACAAAAGATTAAAAGACATTTAATAAGCTCCTGGGGAAACATCTAGAAATAATAATCATCATCATAACAAAATAGTAATTACTATATGTCAGGTATTTTTCCAAGCACTTTACTTACATTAACTCATTTAACTCTGTTAATAACCTACGACAAAGTCATGGCTTTGGTAGGCTATGAAAAAGGCCATTGGCCTTCACTCAGACATAGAATCTGTTCCTCCACCTTTTGAATCTGCTGGTCTTAATGACTTGCTTTCACCAATGGAATACGGTGGAAGCGAGGATGTACAATTTCTGAGTCTAGGCTTCAAGTGGCCTTGCAAGCTTCTAGTACCTTGTTAAGAATACTATGTCCACGATGCAAACAAACCCAGGCCTATTTAGTTCAATCTAAAAAAGAAAAAAAAAAAATCACACTTTGATTTTCTTTCCCCCCTTGATGGGCACGATGTAATTCTGATTTTTCTATCATTTTTCTATTTTGTAATTTTTTATTTAAGGGAAAAGTTGTTCTCTACTATTATTCTCCCCAAATTGTTGTATATACAGAAATATATAAATTCAAGAAAGCAAGAAAGAGCTAGAAGTTAGCTTGATGATAGCTACTACTGGGGGGCGGGGGGAAAGGAGACACGATGAAACATGTTGCTTTCCTTCTGCGTTTTCAAGAACTTCACTAAAATTGCACAAAAGGGATATAGTAGCATCGATAAGACAGGAAAACTATCAGTTTAAAAATCATTTCAGGGGCACCTGGGTGGCTCAGTTGGTTAAGCGTCAGACTCTTGATGTCGGTTCAGATCATGATCTCATGCTTCATGGGTTCCAGCCCCGCATTGGACTCTGTGCTGACAGTGCGGAGCCTGCGTGGGATTCTCTCTTTCCCTCTCTCTTTGCCCCTCCCACTCTTGCTCTCTCTGTCTCTCTCAAAATGAATAAACTTTAAAAATTCTTTTTGAATAATTTCAAAGTGTTAAGGTTTTTTGGCTTTTCTTCCGAAGTTCTACTTAAATACAGAGCATGCCACATTTGACACTCACATATGCTCATATTACAGTTTGGAGATGTGCTTAAAGATGATTTCTAGCAGGAAAGGATAGCACTGGGACCACCGTAATGCAGTTGTGAATGGGCCTCACTCACAGACACGCAAGGAAGACCGTACAAGCGCTAAGAAAGGGCTCTTTCCTGAGTCTTAACTAATGAAGCTATCAAATTCTGAAGATATTTTGTACACAGTGTGCAACTCGGAGCAGCAAGCCAAATCCTTGGTTCTTCTTCTGAAACGTACGGCAATCTTGTAGTCTAGATTTTCTAGAATATTTCCAATTGTAAACGTTCTGTTCCACTGTCAAACCAGGGGCCCTGAGGTTTTTAGTTCAGGGTTTCCTAGATCTGTGACTTCGTGAACAAGGAAACTTCCAGGGGGAAAATACAGCGAGTGGGGGACTGCCATGAGATTGCCAACTTTCAGCCAATGAAGTTATTTTGTAAATAATAAACAAGTTTTTAAAAGTTAACTGTATTTCTGTATACTCAAGTTGTATAAGCTTGAATAAATTACTTCATGTATCTAAGCCTCCATGCATTCATCTATAAAATGGGAAGAGTAATGCCTCCTCCTCAAGTTTGAAAGCACTTACCAGAACATCTGACACTGTAAGCGCTCAACAAAGGTATCCGTGACTACTACAATGATGATCCCTACCATCGCTTCCATAAAAAACGAATGAGTCCAAAGACAATGAATCCTAGCCGGAACCAAAGGGAAAAGTGAGGGGTCCTCACAAGACCAATGGGCAGAGCAGTCTTAATGCATCTGGCTCACCTTTCACTAGGGCATCAACAGCTCCCAGGGAGAGCAACCCCAGACCTACTAAACCTTAATGAAATGGAAGAAAGGGCCTCCAAAGAAAGGAAAAAAGCAGTAGCTCCCTTGGCAAACCAGCCGTGACAGGATGGGATTCAGACATGGGATACAAATACCACGGCAAAGCTCACGCTCCCAATTCAGTAGGCCACCAGTGTCTGTCCTTTGCCCATGTCTGCAGCCCTTTTGTATTCATCTCCTGGGCCCTTGATTCAAGCTACACACCTCACTGACTCAACTATAACATTATCTCCCAGATAAAACGTCCATTAACTCTGCTCACACATCATGCTGAGGCTTCTGCGTCCGCATCTATCATGCACTTACCACAGTGTTACTGTTCGGTGTTTGTATTTATGTCATTTTCGTGGTTAAGGAGATTTCAAATTCATCATACAATCGGGCTTGGTATGATAATAATCACTTTACATCCATAATCTCACATCCAACGCATTACAAACATTCAGCTGTATTTCCTGTCCGTCTTTTTCTCCCTTTTGCCTTTTTACGTGGTTTGGGTTCACATATGCACGTAGTTTCAAGGGTACAATTGCTACTATACTTTTCAATCATTCGAGCATTTTTCAAATTACTTCACCGTCTTCCAAGATCATCATTTAATTGCTGTGTAACTTTCCACCAAGGAAATGCTTTTAATTTACTTAAGTATAGCTCTCCTGAGGGACATGCAGAGCATCCCCATTTCTGGCTATTATAAGTAGAACTAAAATGAATAATTTCCATGCATATGGATTTTTCCATATTTTGAAATATTTCCTAAAATTAGATTCCCAGGAATCGCATTACTAGCTCAAGAGAAAGGGGCACTGTGATGGCTTTAGATATATATTATCTGATCATGTTTGACAAGAATATAGATGTTTCTTGTGCGTAAGAATCTATTTGCATCTCAGTCATTTTCCAAGTAGCTCATTCTGTCTACTCTCAGTTACACACCTCCTCACTCATTCCTCCCACTCTTGTTGCCCTGCTGTCTACAGCACCACCTGTGGACAATCTGTCCTTTATGAACACTGATTGTCCACAGACACCCTGAACATCTTGCCTTGGTCCAGGACCCCCTGAAAAAGTTGTCCCTTAGGTGTTCCTTGGGGTCTTCTTTTCTCTTCAGGGAACTTTCTCAGGGATGGGTTGCTAAAATACGCCTACAACCCAATGCACTAATGTGTTTTAAATGCAAACGTCTTTGAAGTTCACAATAGTTTGATTTGTACATTGGATAATATGAAAATCATACACCTCTCTAATGCTAAAATATTTTCTAATACTAATAATGTACAAGAGGACCCATTTGATTACAGTTCTGCCAGCATTAGGAATCATTTGTTCTGCTTGTGTTTTTGAGCATATTATTGATGAAAAATGATGTTGTGCACTACAATGTCAAGTTTGTAAAAAAACTAAAATTTAAAATAAAAAAAAAATTAAAAATTTTTTTTAAACATGTCTACCTGCCTCCACTAAAGAACTCAGTCTCCTGAGAGAAGAAACGACTATATTTCTCTCTTGTAGCATTAGCGCTCAAAGATCTTGGCAGAGACACAAAAGGGAGGGAAAAGAGAAAAGAAGAGGGGAAAGGAGAAGAAGAGAAAGAAAGGGAGCAAAGGAAGTAGGAGAAGCTGGACAAGAGGAAAGGGAAGAACAATCAAGAACCAGAGTCACTAGCATCTGGGGACTCTGTCCTACAAGTAGGTGGCTTCAGAGACAAGATTCAAAGACACAATCAAAGGGCATCTGGGTGGCTCAGTCAGTTAAGCATCTGACTCTTGATCTCAGCTCAGGTCATGATCTCATGGTTCATGAGATTGACCCCTGCATCTGATTCTGTGCTAACAGCATGGAGCCTGCTTGGAATTCATTCTCTCTCTCTCTCTCTCTCTCTCTCTCTCTCTCTCTCTCTCTCCCTCGTCTCTCTGTCTCTGTCTCTGTCTCTGTCTCTCTCTCCCCCTCTCCCTCTCTCTTTTTGTCTGTTCCATGCATGCACTCTCACTCTCTCAAAATAAACTTAAAAAAAAAAAAACCACAATCAAGACTAAAGATATAACTCAATCCACCACTCTGCAAGTATTTCACCACCAATTCCTCTTTTAAATTCATGCAAATAAAAAAAAAAAAAAAAAAAAAAAAAAGGTAGTGGCTTCTAAGGGTCAATTAGATTGAATACTTTAAATATCAGGACTTCCCCCGACCCTATGGTGTAACTTTCTTCAGAGCAGACTGTTGTTTAACAACAAGACAGATTTGACCTCAGCAGACTCATCTGTATGTTCTTCCACTTTTGTCATGAGCTAGCACTGGGAACAAGCAACAGGAACAAAACTAGGTATCTGTATCTGAGAGCACATTTAACTGAACACAAAGCAGCCATTTAAAGAAGATCACATTACTGTCCTGGAAATCAACCTTAAAGGTATGTAACTCCCTTCGCCTGTGCCTCAGTTCAAAGGCTGGTTAGCCCACCTCGTCGCTGGGTGAACCTGGTACTTAAGCTCTCAGCTTCTCATCTGAGAAATGAGGATAGAGGATGATCTGTAAAATGAGGACAATAAAAGCTCCAATCTCACAGAGAGCTGTTGTGAGCTTGACAAGTTAATATACGCTCACAACAGTAACTAGTATACAGTAAGTGCTCAATAAAAGGGGAGTGATTATGATATGAGTCGGCTTCTTTTAGCCGACTGATGAAAGACCATGCAATTCTAAGGGACGCGCAGAGGTCCTAGATCTTTTCAAATGTGTACGATAAGAAAGAAGTCCATACATCAACTGCTCGTATGTAGGGTTTTCTTTTGGAGCCCTATGTGTATGCATTCAGCAGTACAACAGCACATACAATAGGCATTTTCTAGAATGGTTTATCTAAGAAGCAAGAAGGTAATGCAAATGAAAGGAGAGAGAGTGCAGGATGAGAGAAAGGAAGCTCCTCTTCTGTCTGAACGGAGCAGTCACCACTTAGAAGCACTTACCGCTGATTGGGAATCGAAGTCCCATTTAACCAAATCTTCCAAATTTTCAAGAGAAACCAGAACTCTGTATTCTTACGTAGTTTCCAGGCCATTAAATGTTGGCAACTATTTCGATGGTCTCTAAAAGCCTTGTTTTGTGCCAATCAAAACTCTGACAATCTGTCCTCTTTAAGCTTGGAGAAAAACCATATCCCTAAACCAGGGTCCCCAGCCCCGTCCCTTCCGAGAGCCAATTCCCGCTACATTCCCACTACACGGGGGTGCGAAGAGCGTTAGTGCTCAGCAAATACCCACGCGCTGCGTCGGCTCTAGACAGCCAATGGCAGCTCCAGTGAGGGCTGCATACACGCTACTTACCCATCTTCGGGGGACACAGCAAAAGTAAGAGTGAGAACTTAACCTTTCACCGAAGAGGCCAGACACGTGTAAGCGAAGGGCCAGCAAGCATTACATTGTACATAGCCGTCCAATTGTGTGGTGCCCACTGGAGGCACCACGGGGCTGTGGGACAGGGGTCCTGAACCAGACCAGGAGGATGGGGGAGGCTGCGGAGAAGACAGAGAGGTACACTCCGGGTAACAGAGGCAAAATGAGCGGCAGCACGGCTGTCTCAGGTTATTGTAACATTTCTCCCATCCTTAATGTTGGAAAGTTTGTATGGTCCAGTTGTTTTTAGTGGTTTTTTGTTTTGTTTTGGTCAGGGAGACATAAAAGCCACCCCCAACATATTACCGTAAAAATGCGCTGTGTGTTGGCAGCGTTGACTAATAAATTCTGCTTTCAAACATTTTCTGAGCCTCTGAACACTGTCTGTGGCTTGGTTGGTGGGGTAGGCCAAGAGGTGGCCCCTGACCATAAGAAGCCACAGTCCGGTGAGGGAGCTGACTCTAATGAGACAAGATGGCTGGCGCCGGGATCATGCCTGCGGAGCACCGTGTCCAGGGAGTTGAGGTGCCGTCACGCGGGAGCCACCAGCTGGGCTGCATCTGGGGGTGAGTAGGCGTCGGCCAGGCAGACAACGGGGAGGAGGGGTGTTCCAGGTAGCGGCAGCAACACAGGCCAAGGCGTAGAATGGTGAAAGCCGGTAGTTTATAGCAGCAAAGATACCCACCCTCTTTTCCCCCTCTTCATTCTTGGTCTGTCTGCTAATTACGGCGTTCCTGTGTCTCAGCAAGACAGGAATCTCTGAAGATCCTTAAAGATTCTGAAAACTTGCCCTAGTGTCGCCGTTCATTCACATGAAAAGGCAGCAAAGATGAAAAACCACCAAAGGCCAACGTAAAGGGAATGACTTGCAGTGCCTTTGGTACATGCAGATGCATTTAACTGGGTCTCTGCAGTCTGGGCACAGGGGTGAGGCTGTCGATAAAATCAACTCTGACCTCATTTATTTGGGGATAGATTATTCTCCGCTTGGCCTCTAATACAAGAGGAGATGCTCACATATAAAGAATAGAAATCGCACAACACAGCTCAGGGTTGGTTTGGATTTGAGCTTAGGGTTGTCGTACGTGTTGCATTTTGTGTTTACAACTATTAGCGTTAAAAGGAGTTTTTTAAGTTAATATTGACCTATTTTGCTCAGAAGGGGAAAGTTAAAAGTTATAAAGTTACAAAGCTGAAGATTTCAACTTACAGCCACCATTGTCATGTTTCAAAACACCATGAAAAGGGTACTCTAGGAGTACTAGGGGAGTAACTTTTAGCATCCTGGGTCCATTGCCTGTTATGTGGAGCAGCATTTTCACCCTTTTCTTCTCTTTCTGACTGGCTTCTGATGGCCCCTGAATCTCCAAGGGGAGTAAAGGAAGGAGATTGTGGTAGTTTGTGCCACTGATGGTCCCCCATCAGGGACCATGCCTCCTGCCCCACTTTGTCTGGGCTGTCCTGCATAGCCAGTGGAAGGTGGATGCTGCAGGACTTCTCAGCCTAAATCAAAAAAGCCTTGCAGTATCTGTGTTGATATCTTGGGATGTTCAGCTTCAGAACCCAGCCACCAGCCTAGGAGAAGTGCACGCCACATGGGGAGGCCACACGCCAGAATCCAAGCTGAGATCAATGGCCAGGCATGTGATGAGCCATCTTGGATGTGTCCAGCTCAGCAAGTGTTCGGATGACTCCAGCCCCAGTTGCCATTTGAGAGCAAGAGCATGAGACCCCCTCCCCCCACCCAGCAGGACAACCTAGCTGAGTGCAGCCAACCCCCAGAACGGTGGCTTCTTACACAGCAAGGTAGAACCAGAAGACAGAAGTCAACAGAAGAAAAAGGAAAACCTGAAATTAAAAGTCTCTTCTACCTGTGACAATATGGTAAATGAGATTGAACTATGTGGCCCAATTGCTTTTTTAAATTTGAGCGTAGTTATTAATTATCGCACTCCCTTTCCCTAGCGATCACCTGAAGACAACCAAGGCATAAAAGTATGCATCTTCTGGGAATAGACACAGACTTAACATGCTTCATGTCATGTCGATGTATTTTGCTTAATTATCTTCAAGGTTCACTTTTCAGGCTAGAAAAACAAAAGCAAAATCTTCAGAAACAAAGCAAGATTAGCTAGTCTCCACCAAAATCCTTTATGTAGTAAGGTCAGCAGTCATATACGTTGATATGGGCAGTGTACCAGAATTTCCTATCTTTCCAGCTTAACTATGAAATTGGCATGACATTAGAAATGTAATGGTTTTCCACGTTCGGGGTAAGCGCATTCATTTTTATATCTGATGCTTAGTAGCAAAACCCTCGTGTGCCATATATGATAGACTGATGATTGCCAATTCGTTGCCCCATCAGCATCCATTCCCTTGTGATCCTTGTTAGCGCCCTCCACTTTGTTTGAAACCTTATGTGTCAGCTAAATATCCAACTTACAGAGGTATCCTTGAAACTGGACACTATCACAGCCATTTAGAATTAAGAGCAAGACTGCTGGGGAGTTCCGATGAAACTTTTGCTGTCCTGATAAAAGGAGAGAGCTGTGGCTGGCACACCACTTCACATCTCCCTTCCAGAATGTGCACATGATGTCTGCAGTCCCAGCAGCAGCCATTTTGCCACCATGAGGCAACAAGCATAAGGATGAATACTAACACATGAGGAAGAGCAGAGCGGAAAACACAAAATAATGACGATTTCTGACAGAATTGCCAAACAGCTGAACAAAACCTAAAAACTGCCTCTGGCTAGATTTGTTGTGTGAGAAAAATACCCCAATTATTAAAACCACCATTGATTCAGCTTTTATCACCTACTGCCAAATGCATTTCTGTGTGATAGTGCTAAATTATTCATTAAAACCAAACAACTACAATTGAGTTCAATGCTACCTGCTCAAATATAATTTCTCTTCAGACTATACTATGGTCCACATGGTTGATGAGGTACATTTTGCCCACCTCAGCCACTCATTTAGATAATTGACATTGCAGCACTGAGAACTCGTCCTTTATATAGTACTCTGCCATGAAGAGCCAACTACTCAGACTGACAATCAAAAAAACATCAGATAAAAGAGCATTAGATTTTCAAAAGCACAGTGCAACGAGCACAGTGATTTGTGGGAGGCCTTTTTCTTTCTGTTTCTTTCTTTCTTTTCTTTTTTTTTTTCTTGATTGTTGTGTAATAGCAATAATATTCCTGCCTTTGGAATATACTTGCAGAAACAACTGTTGTGGTTATCAAACATCTCAGCTTTGCTTTAGCATTTAATCACCCACAAAACCCTATTTATTGTCTCTCTACTCCTCCATGGTTATCAGAATCCCATAATTAAGGCATAATGAAAGTAAACAGTGTCACAGAAAACTAGATGTCTTTAAAAGGAGAGTAGTTAAGGCAAGACAAATGTTCCTAAAGATAGCAGTAGAGCCAAGTGGAATTGCTAAGGAGCTGTGTGTGTGTGTGTGTGTGTGTGTGCGCGTGTATGTGTGTGTGTTGGTGGTGATTAAAAAGAATCATCATCTAAGTGAAGTATTTAGGGAATAAATTGCCTCTTGATGGATAATAAATTAATCTGAAGAATTCATAGTGAATTCAAATAATGAAATCAAATTAGTACAGCCAGACCCCTAAGCCAACACACAAACCCCAAGAAAAGGAAGGCTGCTCATCTCTGAAAAGCTAAACTCGGGGTGACCAACAGCTTATCAATATGTTGTCTTGCCTCCAAGATTTATTATGCCTTAGCTACTTCTAAAATGATTTGGTGTGCAAGAGATGGCATATGAAATTAGAAGAAAACCTTCCATTAATGTTTATTTGTTTGTTTGTTTATTTATTTATTTATTTATTTATTTATTTATTTATTTATTTTTTGAGAAAGAGAGAGAAGAGAGCCAGGGATGGGGGTACAGAAAGAGAGGGAGAAAGAAGTCCCAAGCAGGCTCCACACTGCTGCCCAACATGGGGCTCGAGCTCACAAACCACGAGATCATGACCTGAGCCAAAACCAAGAGTCAGACACATAACCGACTGCCCCAAAAAACCTTTCATTCATAAAGTCAAAATATAAATATAGTACAAGTCACTGGGATGAGCCAGGTACTACAGCCGGGCACTACATTTAGATGGGAGATTCCTGGTAGCTGCAGCAAAAAAGGAAACCTCTTGCTTTACATTGCTTCCATTATTAGATAAAAGGAAGCACATATATTCAATAGGAGAGCAGCTTTGTCCTGGCAGGAAATTCTTTTGGTAATTTACGATACAGGAAATATGAAGGCTCATCATCTCTCAATAACGTTCATCTTTTTTCATGGGATACAACACAATTTATTGTTCCACATTTTTAGAATGCATCTGTATAGTACATACGTATCTTTAATTACTTTGTTAATGTCTGTCATCCCAAATAGACTGTAAACACCATGAGGAGGGAGGAATTATTTCTGTTTTCTTCCAGAACCTGGCTCAGTGTCTGACTCATTTTAGATTTCTAATCAATATTTATTGAATAAATGAACAAGCTCTTTGGCCAAAGACAAAATTTGAAACCTAGAACTCCCCTTTCCATAACTGCAAGGTACAACAGTCATACAAAATACTTACACATAAAGTGCTATGTAAAGCCTGTCTGCTCAGCACTGTTTACAATAACCATGGCGGCGACCAAGAGAATAAAACTTAAAGGTCCACCAAAAAGAGAGAGGATTCATACAACAAATCTGATTTAGAAATTAAAATAAATAAATTGGAGCAATGTAGATTTTTTTTAGTATGTTACTTGAAAAAAAGCAAACTACAAAATGAGGCTTACAGAGTAACACCCGTATCCCTTTAAAATACGGAACACACGGGGCACCTGGGTGGGTCAGTCGGTTGAGTGTCTGACTTCAGCTCAGGTCATGATCTCACTGCCTGTGAGTTCGAGCCCCGCGTTGGGCTCTGTGCTGACAGCTCGGAGCCTGGAGCCTGCTTCGGATTCTGTGTCTCCTTCTCCCTCTTCCCCTTCCCCACTCATGCTCTGTCTGTCTCTCAAAAATGAATAAATGTTAAAAAATATAAATAAATAAGGAAAGTAAAATATGGAACACAACACTATATATAGTTGTTTCAAAGTAGGCATGGGACAGAAACACCAAATCTAAGGTACTGGTCTGTGTTTCGAGAGGGAAGGAGTATGGGATTGAGAAGGATACACATGGGGCTTCAATCCTGTCTGAGGCTGAATGGTGGTTATATAGCTATTCTCCACCCCCCAACCCCCACACCCATAGGCGTGCATACATGTGTGCACATGCACACCTTTTTTGAATGCCTGGAGTATTTCATAATGAAAAACAAGAGAAGTCTGAGACAAGCCATAGGCAAGAGGACCCTAATGAGACTTGGAGACATGATAGCTAAGTGTAACATGGTAATCTGGGTGGGGTCCTAGGGCAGAAAAAGATGTTAGGTAAAAACTAAGGACGATGAAAAAAGTATAGACTTCAGTTGATAATATGTCAATATGGGTCCATTAACCATAACAAATTTATTATTCTAATATAAGATATTAACAATATCTGGAAAACAAAATCTGAAATAATAAAATAAAATAAAATAAACAATAATAAAATCATATCTGAAAAACCGGATACACAGTATTATGAGACCTCTCTGAACTACCTTCACTATTCTTCGGTGAATCGAAAACCGTTTCAAAGTAAGTTTATGTTTTAAAAAGGAAACACCGCAAAAATATTTATGAAGTGGACCTTTCCTATAGCAATCCTTCAACAAAAGCATAAGCTGTACTGCTTAGGAAAGGCCTTCCTCTAGTCCAAGTGTTATGACTTTTGATGATTCGACTTAACAGAAGAGAATTTAGAGAAGAGTAAGTTAATACATTTCTTAGACTGCTGTTATTTCCCTTAAATATCAGATGGCTCAAGCTTGCCTTTTGTAAGAGCTGAATAGCAGAGAAACATGGTCTTGTCCCCAAGAAACGAGTCCATCTGAGAACAGGGGCCTAGGGCAAACAGCTTACTACCTGGCTTGGCCACTTTCTACCTCAACTTCTCTCCTGGCAGCGTCTCTGTCTTGCTTGTTTAGGCCATTTGCAGAGTTAAGTGAAGCCAGACTATTTCTATCTTTTTTAAAGGAAAAGAGTAAATAAGTTTCCATGGCAGATACAGGTACACCACGTGGATTCCAAGGAATTGCAAGGAACTTCATTCTCATAGCCAACCTCAGATGAGATGACACTCACAGAAATGGAGATCCACAGAGAAGCTCGGAGCTTAGCTCCTGTGGCCTCCTTACTTAAGGATGAGTTAAGCAGGCTCCGGGGACTTGAAGTGATTTGGTCAAGGCCCCCTCAGTCCACTGTGCCCCTTCAAGAGCTAAGAGCACTGAATACCCCCCTCATGTGACCAAGGGAAAACAGGACCTCAGCAGTGACCAGGCTCCTCTGCTCACAGGGGAGGGTGCTGGCCAGGGCAAGGCTGACACAACAGGGAAAGGCCCATGGGCTTTGAGTGAGAGCAAGCAAGGGAGAGAAGGCCAGGAGTCTGAGAGGCAGGGAGGGCAGAGCAGGACTCTGGGGAAGCGGCCAGTGGAAAGTCCCCTTCTGGTGCCAGAGTGGCTGGAGAGCCTGTTCACACTGGTATTGACATTCCTGCCCCACTGCATTTTAAGTGCTGATGTTACCCCCTCTCCCTCCTCTTTAGTGAAGCCCGCCACACTCACAAATGCTCACTTGGGAGGGTTCTGCTGTGTGGAAATCACTGAGGCAGGACTCCTGGGTCCAGATGACCAAGAGGAAGTAGGGCCCCCGGAAATGAGAAATACTGGGCAGGGAGGAGGACTCTCGAGGAGTGTGGCACTGGAGGCACGAGTCAATTCTTTGTAGATTTCAAGGGCATGGACATCAGCGAGGCTAACCCGGGTCTGGCTAATGCTCCCTTCCACCAAGTACACCAGCCTGGAAGTCTCCAAAAAGAGAACTTTGTGGAAACTTCCCTACCTTCCCATTAACCTTCTCCAGGAAGACCTACGGTGTTCACTGGTCCACACATGGACTTCATCATTTACAGGATAGCTGCCTATAAAGATCATTTAACTTCGCCAGCAAGAGAAATATGAAGGCACCATAAATCCAAAGGAGTTTGGGTTTTATTTCTACCCACTACTGAAGGCTTTTAAAGAATTTTTGTTGTGGTGGTGGTATGTAGGAAAAGGAGGGCTCAAGAAAGAAGCTAGAAGCAACTAGAGGAAGAAAAGCCCGTGAAGAGAAACCACCAGGTCTTTCGGGGGAGACTCAAGATACCGGTGTCAGCTTCACTGAGGAAAGGAGGTTGTTCTCGAAGGAATTCTTAACCATGTCAAATGTCAAAAAGAACTTAAGGTGAAGTGTGAGAAATATCTATTAGATTTTTCCAGTAGGGAGACACTGATGACCCTGCCAAAGCAGTATTCATTGGCCAAATATAGTTGCACAAGTTGTTGACTGAACAAGAACATCAGCCTGCGTTGTGCTCATCCCCTCGGAGAAGGGATGCATTTTCCCTAACTGGGGCAAAGACAACACACATGCTTGTGAAATAACTGGTGTCTACACAGAGCGGAGTAGGCAAAGCCCTATCAGAGAAAGAGGGTACGTTCTAGGGTCAAAGCTCAGTCCTCCTCTTGGGCAGAACTTCACCCTTACAGAAAGAAGGACTGTCACTGTGAAGGGAAGAGATGAATTAAAGGAGAGGGATTAGAAGAACAAAGGGAAAGAGTGGCAGCGGGGAAAGGGACTGTGGTGGAGCCTGGGTTCTGGCTCCAATTGCTAGGAAAACTTAACTGCTTACTCTGTTAATTCTTACGTTTGTAGAGCTCGCGTAGTTTTCACAAAGCTGTCTCCCATAGCATCGGACCTTTAAATCACCCTGGGAGAGAGGAAATGCCGCATTGTCTTCTCCCTTCCATGCCTGAGGAAGTCAATACGTGAAGAGTACAATTCCAAGTGACGGAGCCGGGGAGCGTATGCTGTAATAGACAAAGGATGCACCTTGCCTGTAAATCCAGGTGCCGGCCCAGCACGGTCACTTAGGAACAAGTTGCACCAAACCATGGAGGCTCTGTTTGCACAACTGTCCGATGGAACACAGGAGTTCTTCCTTACACAGAAATGAGGGTGGACCGAGATGTACACACACACTGATGTCAGAGCCTAATACATAAACTTTCTCTCCCTCTCTTCTCCACTTAGAACTCATATTCAGATTATCAGACTCTAGGTCAACAACCAGAAACCAGAGGGCGACTATGGTCATGTACTCATTCACTTATTCTCAAATCTCTGCAAGCTCTGGTTTAATGAGAACCCAAGAGTTACGGTGTAGAAATTGAGTTCCCTGGGGTGCCTGGGTGGCTCAGTCAGTTATGGGTCCATCTCTTGATTTCAGCTCAGGTCATGATCTCACGGTTTGTGAGTTCGAGCCCCAAGTCAGCTTAGCATGGAGTCTGCTTGGGATTCTCTCTCTCTCCTTCTCTCTGCCCCTCCCCTGCGTGTGTGTGCATGTGCACAGGTAATATTCTCTGTCTCAAAATAAATAAATAAACTTTAAAAAAAAGAATTAAAGAACAAGACATTAAATTCCTTAAAGAATTTATACTATTAGTAAAATTGGATGTGTTGCATTTACCTAACATTTTACAACATTCCCTACTAAAAATATCAGTGAGCTATAAGGCCGCTTCTGCTCTCCCTGCCCGGCAGCCTCCCTCCCTGGGGAATCGGAGCCCTGCTGTGGGGATCGCAGTTGGCTAAGGGAGAAGGAAGGACTGTCCCATGCAAACCCAAGGAGCTCCCACCCGCACTGATCTGTGAGTTGCTTTAAAAAAAAAAAAGAAGCTCCAGATGTGGCCAGGGAAGGAGGCTGGGAAATGACATGAGAATCTTCCTCCCTGCTTTATGCCACGGAGTTATCCCTCCAAGGAATGCAAAAAGCATTCGCATAAAAAAAAATACATGAAATGATTTCATTACCTGCTTCTAGTAAACATTTTTTTCCCCACTAAAACATTTCCATCAAAAGATCAGGAAACAGGGCCAGGCAAGTTGCTTTTTAAATTCAACAGTGATTCCTCAACTAAGAAAAAACAAATTGGATAGAGCAGATAATCTTCAAATCCCTAACAGGAAAGACCTAGCGTAGACTGATTAACCCGGTTTCGATCACCAGGAAACTAATGTATAACGTGTAGGAATATAAACTCAGATCATCTGACGTTGGCCTAATTCTTTCAGCAAAACGTAAATGTATATCAGCGGGTCACAACATTATTTAGTGTTGTTCCAGCCGTGTGCGCTTATTTCGTATCCCTTGTAATGTTATTCCAGAAAAGTCAGAAGGCTTCTCCCATGTTCACTAGACGCGGTCTGATTTGGTTACGCATGCGGTAGACCCACAGAGCAGTAGGTAAGTTTCTATCTTCAGTCCTGCTTTCGTTTCCTGGACACTTTCTATGTGCCAGGCACTGTCCGAGGCACTGGGAACCCAATGGCAATCCTATTAACATTCCAGTTCTCCTGGTGGAAATTAATTCTCCCTGGGGCACACGGGACCAGAATAGTATCAGCGAGTAGTAAATGCAATGAAGAGAACACAAAGGTACAATGCGATAGTATCCCTCGAGGTGGGGCTGTGGCTGCTTTAGGCCAGGGGCTAGGGAAGACCCACTGTGCGATGATGGAAATACAACAGCTGCGCAAAGATCCAGAGCAGGAACATTTTAGCAGAGGGAACAGCATGTGCAAAGGCCTTGAGGAGAGAAGGAGCTCAGGGCAATTGCAGAACAGAAAGAAGGCCCGGGTACTGAGAACACAGAACAAGGGGCGAAGCGGCACGAGGTGGGGACCACAGGCAGGGGCCAGACTGCAGTGAGCCCGGGAGCATGTGATAAAAATGCAGATGTTATTTTAAGGTCAGTGGGCAACCACTGGAGAGTTTTTTAAGCGAGAGAATGATCTGGTCTCATTTAAGCCTTCAACTGATCACTCTGGCTGAGGACAGAAATGGGCTAGGAAGGCACAAGAGGTGAGGGTTTGGGGGAGGGGGGAGACGGGAGCAGAGAGACCTCACCGTTGTCCAGACAAAAGATAATGGTGACAATGTCAGTAACTGTAAGTGAAATTATTTTAATGAATCATTTCAAATGAAATCCCTCTTCTGTTTCACCAAGGAGAGCGGAAGCCTTAATGGAAACGTCGTGATATGTGGTAAATGCTGAGCTGACATCTGCCAGGACCCGAAGCAGGCGAAGGAAAAAGCCTGCATAGTCGAGGAGCTGGTCACTCCGAAATACATTTATGTGCTCATGGGAAATGGGAATGCGTTGCAGCTGGCAGGTTCATTCTTGATTCAAGTGAATGGCACCCACATTTATTTCTTATGAGCACAACGTGTCCCAAAGATCACTGGTGAGCAAAGGACGCCACGGAATCAAAACTCTGCCACCAGAGGCAGCTGGCAACACAGAGGCAAGGGGCAACAGCCTTTATTTTTAAAAACAAAGTTCCATCTTCAGTGCACAGAAAGAGATGGTTCAAAAAGATTCTGGTCTTCTGGTCTTCTCTTTGCTGAGCCCAAAGCACTAATTCTCGCTCTCCGGCCTTTATCTTGTGGCTCGCCCACTCCCACCTGGCCCGTGGCGGTTCCAAGATTTCTCTGACCTTCATTTCTTTCATTGTAGCTAGAAGTCAGTTGGCTCTGACAAAGACTATCTCCTTATCAAGCCTTAGACTCCTCTGAGTCCTCTTTTGGACGAGGCATTGCTCTTGGATTCTGTCCTCGGCCTGCTTATTCCGGTTTTAGCAAGAATCCTCTGAGACCATTTAGTGAAAAATCTCCCACCTCTGGTACCTAATCACCCTTGATATCTGACCAAATTCTTTATCTCCCACCTTCGAGTTTGCCCCAGTCTGCCTTCCCCAAGAATCCTCCTTGCCCCTGATGTTTGCCCTTACTCATTTTCTGTCCACTCACCCTCACCCTGCTCCTTGGCTATAAATCACCACTTGGCCTTGCCGTAATCAGAGCTGGGCCCGGTATCTCCCCTCTATTGCAAAATTCTGCTGTAGTAGCCCCTCCTTGAATAAAGCCCTCCTTATCATCTTTAACAAGTGACTGAATAATTTTTTCTTTAACTGTTCCCTTAAGATTATAGTCACAGATACAAATAGGGAATAGCAGAAACTTAAAAATCCCAAATCTGGGGCACCTGGGTGGCTCAGTCAGTTGAGCATCTGACTTCAGCTCAGGTCAGTATCTCACGGTTTGTGGGTTCAAGCCCCACGTCGGGCTCTGTGCTGACAGCTCGGAGCCTGGAGCCTGCTTTGGATTCTGTGTCTCCCTCTCTCTCTGCCCCTCCCCCACTCATGCTCTGTCTCTCAAAAATAAATAAAAATGTTAAAAAAATTTTTTTTGTTAAATCCCAAATCTGGAAGGGATGAGCTCACCCAGGTGACTTGCTTGAAAAGATCTTGCATGATCAGAACAAGTTATTCATAATCAGGAGAAATGATCCTCCTTGGTCCACATGGGGCCTTCAAAACATTTAGTTTTAATAATATAATGAAGAACCATGAGCCTATGACTTAACCCAAAAATGAGAACAAACCAATAGCTACTCATATGCTCACCCCATACCTGCTGTAACCACTATTCTGATTTTTGCATTCCTTTCCTTCTTAAAAAAGTGTGGGAGGGGTGTTGTCGAAGTTTTCATATTTCTGAGTTCTATGGAAAAGGCATACACATTGTATTCTTCTGGAACTTTCTTTTTCACTCAGTCATCACTAAAATTTATCTGTGTTGAGTGTATCTCTATTCAAGTTTCACGTCTTCATAATATTCCATTGAGTTCCATTTTTGTTTTAATGCATTTCATCTCGGGGCATCTGGGTGGCTCAGTCAGTTGGGCATCTGGCTCTTGATTTTAGTTCAGGTCATGATCTCACAGTTTGCGAGATGGAATCCCTCACTGGGCTCTGTGCTGACAGTGCAGAGCCTGCTTGGGATTCTCTCTCTCCCTCTCTCTGCCCTTCTCCTGCTTGTGCTCTCTCTTTCTCTCAAAATAAACTTTAAAAAAATACGCTAAATAAATAAGTAAATAAATGCATTTCATCTTACCTGATGAAGAAGGCAAAATACTTACAATAAAATATTCCAAGTCTCCCTAATTCAGTATTTTAGAAGTATGG
Organism: Panthera uncia; assembly: GCF_023721935.1. Classification (NCBI taxonomy): domain Eukaryota; kingdom Metazoa; phylum Chordata; class Mammalia; order Carnivora; family Felidae; genus Panthera; species Panthera uncia. The sequence goes on from NW_026057582.1 coordinate 29,151,906, forward strand.
TCCTAAGAACACATGACAGTAAATGCCTCAGGTATTTCCTGGTCAGAACAATTAAGTGTTCAAGAGAGCCTTGCTCTTTAGCTACAAATATTCAGGCATTATTTAGCTCACTGATTTAGCTGACTGAATCAAAAAGAAAACTTTTAGTTTTAACTTCCAGTTAGAAAACTTATATTTATTATTCCATGCTTTTAAGAAGCAGTTCACAAGATTCTTTTTAGATATTGCTTTTTAAAGTTTATTTATTTATTTTGAGAGAGAGAGAGAGAGAGAGAGCACACAGGCATACACGTGTGCTGTCAGCATGGAGCCTGATGTGGGGCTTGAACTCAAGAACCATGAGATCATGACCTGAAACCAAGAGTCAGATGCTTAACCAGCTGAGCTACCCAGGCACCCGAACAGTTGAAGAGATTTTATTCTGCTCTTTAATTGCAGAAGAATGGGTCAACTTCAGATATGTCAGAGCACGCCTTGAAACAAGCCCCATAAATCTCCTGGTCAGCCTTCAGGTACAGATTTTTTTCAGGGGAAAAAATTAAATATGCTAATACTTATAAAGTGTAGGAGGGTGAAGACAGAAGTTGTAGGAGCACATAAGAAAGGGAGAGCCCTTAATAGCAAGAAAAGTATTTCTGGGAACACTGTCACAGTTACTAAGTAGAAAAATATCCAGCCTGAAGTAAAATATCTGTGCAGCTTCCCTTGGAGGTCAGGGCTCAAGGCATGAATGCAAAAGGAAGAATCCCAACAACCAGGTTGTCATCAATTAAAAATAAGAAAGCCAAACACTGGGGGAGAAAAACTCTGATGCCTTTAGGACAAGGGAGGGCACAGGTGTCCTGCGGCAAATGTCTCTGAAGCCTGGAACATTTTAGGAAAACTGCTTTGACCTCCATAGTATCTTAGCAGTAGAGAGCAGGAGGCAGGAACCGGTCAGCCCTGATACTTTTCTGGGTGTGCACACAGCTTAACTTGAGTCTTCTCTAAGACAGTAATCATTCACTGTAAAAATTCACAATTTTATTTCCAAGATTTAAAAAAAAAAAATGACTTTAGTACGTCTCTAAGACAAAAGGACAGAAATAAACATCAGTCTCGGCATTAGATGCAAGAAAGGAAGGACAAAAGGAAATATAAGAGAGCCCAAGGAAAACAAACTTCTCTCATTTCTTGTGCCATGAAGCAAAGATAACATGCATTGAGTCAAGAAAGTTCCTTCTCACGAGGATCATTTTAACCCTTCGGTTGCTTGTTCTCTTCCTATTAAAGCATAGCCCCACTGTCTGCGCTCTTGGAAATAATCTGTTTGCTCAAACAGTGGTGGACCAGGAGAGCCCCTGGACAGGAATCTGGTCTCATCTGCAGGCCTGGTACGCAACGCTTCTAGACGCAGCCAGACAGCCCTGGGTTGGAATCGCTGCTTTACCAAATAATACTGGAGACACTGGGCCAGGTACTCCATCTCTCTGGGCCACAATTTCCTCAGACACAAATTAAGGTAATGATAATCAGCTGATGGGGTTAAAATAAAATTTCTCAGTGGCTATTGTGCAGAAGGCATAAGCGTGAACTCCTTTCTCTTTTGCGTTCTCGATCCCCTCTCCTCATGCCCTACTGTTCCGATGGGAATTACCCTAAGTCATTCTACATATCTAGAGTCTCCACCATGTTCTGTGAGCAAGAAAGTTACTCCGAATCAAGTACATTATAGGTAACCAGCATACATCCATGCTGATAGCGAACATAATACTACCCAAGGTGGGGGGCTCCTTATGTATCAGATTTCCCCTGGAAACAAATTAGGGGTGTGTCCAGGGCATTTGAGGTTAAATATCAAGTGCACAAACATATGATCCTTCCAGAAAGGCTGTCCACCTGGTCAAATACTTAAATATTTTACTACTTAGTTTGTTATTTCCCAACAACTTAGGCTTCAGGGAGTCAAGCAGCCACAATACCATACAAATTAACTTTGGTCTCTGTTTTTATATATGTGCAACTTTCAGCAGAAAAATCAATAAATGAGCTTTGAGGGGCGCCTGGGTGGCTCAGTCGGTTAAGCGGCCGACTTCGGCTCAGGTCATGATCTCACGGTCCGTGAGTTCAAGCCCCGCGTCGGGCTCTGTGCTGACAGCTTGGAGCCTGGAGCCTGTTTCAGATTCTGTGTCTCCCTCTCTCTGACCCTCCCCCGTTCATGCTCTGTCTCTCTCTGTCTCAAAAATAAAATTAAAAAAAAAATAAAATGAGCTTTGACCAGATATATGCAGGCTTGAGAGATTTCAGCTGATAGACTTCCCCTGGATTGTTAAAAATAATAAAGGCACAAGCAAATGCTCAGTGTAGCTACCATCATAATCATGTAATCTCTTGAACTGAGAAAACTATCTACTTTCTATCTGAGGCAAGGGGAATTACAGGACCTGTGTGATTTTATAATTCAACTTTGTAATTTTTGCAGATGAAAGACCCAAAGCTGAAAAAATTTCTCAAAGCAGTCGAGCTAGGACTTGTAGAAGACCCTTAACCGCTTAATCCAGAAGTTCTAGTATATTACTAATTCTAAAACCACAGTTTTGAGGTGGGGGGGAACTGCAAGGGTCCATGCAATGTGGGATTTCATCACATGGCTCTGGCTCTTTTTGGCAATGAGAATTTTCACCAATTCTCAACCCTGATGCTTGGAGGTAAAGGTACTGGTGAATATCTCTGTTCACTAGTATAAAGACCTCCCCTCTGTCTTCCAGACTACCTCAATCCCTAGGTAGATTTCCTCACTCAGAAATAAGAAATATAAAAAGCAAATGGCATTTCTCACTTTTGAGGACATTGTTACGTCTGGAGCTGAGGATCCAGGTGTATTCACACCTATGAATTGTTTTACCCACAATGTGACCACATGACGGCCTGGTCCGAGGTAAAGCTGAATAGCCCCTGAGTACACTCATTGTGCAGAGCACTGAGTAATAGATAAAGTAGCCTAATCACTATACTGTATCCCTGAAACGAATATAACACTGCATGTTAACTATATAGGAATTAAAAAAAAAAAAAAAAAAAAAAAAAAAGCTAAGTAGCCCTTGTTATTGGAGAGGAACGGTTTTGTTTCTTTTTTTTTCTTTTAATTCTTTTTTTTTTTTTTTTAGTATTTATTCAATTTTGAAAGACGAAGAGAGACAGAGCACAAGCAGAGGTAGGGCAGAGAGAGAGGGAAACATAGGATCCAAAGCAGGCTCCAGATTCTGAGCTGTCAGTACAGAGCCTGACATGGGGCTTGAACTCACAGACTGAGAGATCATGACCTGAGCCAAAGTCGGACGCTTAACCGACTGAGCCACCCAGGTGCCCCCAGTTTTATTTCTTTTTATCCCAACTGGAGACGGGGTTGTCTGTAACCTGTAGCCCAAGCATCCTGATACAACACTCCTACTGTGTTGTGTATTATAAGTATTTATAAAACAATATTGAAACCAAGGATTCATTTCATTGAAAGTGTAAAATATGCATTTTACGCTCCCTGAGACTTCTTTCTGCTGTTACTGGCATTCCTTCTATCTCATCTTCTCTAATTCACAAATAACAGTCTAAGTACAATGAAGAAATGATTGAATGGCTCAAACTCTAGGCTTCTAGATAGTATTTTAATATATGCTATACTTTCAAAAAATATTTGAAACAAATATGACAAAAGGTTAACAGTTAACTCTTGCCTGGGCTAAATGAGAACCTACCACAGTATTTTCTATACTGTTACGAGTGGGTTTTTTTGTTTTGTTTTATTTTGGAAAAACCATGTAGACAAATAAAAGGAGAAAATCAGGTGTGGCAGTAATTTTTTAAAGTAGAAGAAAGCTTTCCTGATGTTAAAACTTCAGTTTTCAGATTGAAAAGCTTTACTGAGCCAAAGACAGACTTGCATTTTCAGAATAAAAAACAAAAACAAAACAAAATGATTAGACATCCTAGTAAGGCTTGATAAAGAAGAAGAAGAAGAAGAAGAAGAAGAAGAAGAAGAAGAAGACGACGACGACACCTGGACATATTTTGGAGAAATTTCTTCAAAGATAAAGGGGTAAATCCTGCGATCTTCCTGAAGTCAGAACAAATAACTTAAAAAGGAAAACTAATTCATCTAACATCAAACTTCTCATCTGCAACACTGGATGGCGGACAATGAAGCAGTGTTTACACACCTGTGGAGGAGAAGAAGGGCACTCCAAGACCACACAGCTAAGGGAAAAAGATACTTTTAGAAATAAACTCAAAAAAGGATACCAACAGTGGGCTCTAAGAAACCATCCCGATAAAAAATTAAAAGATCTCAAGAGTTAGATTATGAGTGCAAAAATAGGTTAAATATATGATAATGTAGTCAAATCAACTAGAGAATGTAAATGTGACTAATGATGTGTTTAAAAGGCTTCAATTCTTTAGGGGCACCTGGGTGGCTCAGTCGGTTAAGCAGCCAACTTCGGCTCAGGTCATGATCTCACGGTCCATGAGTTCGAGCCCCGCGTCGGGCTCTGTGCTGACAGCTCAGAGCCTGGAGCCTGTTTCGGATTCTGTGTCTCCCTCTCTCTGACCCTCCCCCATTCATGCTCTGTCTCTCTCTGTCTCAAAAATAAGTAAACGTTAAAAAAATTTTTTTTTTTAAATAAAAATAAAAGGCTTCGATTCTTTAAACAACAGAAGCATGCTGTAAAAAAAATTACAAAGTTAATGGCATCTTTTTTTTTTTTTCTTAAGTAAGCTCCATGCCCAGCGTGGGGCTCAAACTCATGACCCTGAGATCAAGAGTCACACGCTCTACCAACTGAGCCAGGCACATGCCCCAAATGTTAACAGTTATCTTAAAACTAATATTCTAAATTAATTCAACTAGCCGCAGAATTTTTAAGGAAGAAATAAGGACAAAAAATAAGGACATAGGAGCCTCCTAAATGCTCAACTTCAATAGCAGAAGAGTGTGTGGATTAGGAGCATGATAATAAACACTTGAGTTGAGGGAGGGAGGGGAGGGAGGGCGTCTAGGAAGGTCTTTAATTTTGGTATATCAGGGGAAAGATACAGTTTGATATAATGCTATTGAAAACAGGAAGTGGAGCATTGCCCTAAACAGATACATTGAATTACCAAATTACTAGGGGTAAAGGAGATTTACAACCACTGGTAAAAACAGTAAAAGCATACAAGGAGAACAGAGAAAATACAATTTAAAATAATGAGTAGAAGGTGGAAGAAATAAAGTCAAAGACATAAGTTACAACCACGCTGGGCAGATGAAGTTGGAGGTGTAGATCCAGAAAGGTAAGGAAGGGAAGGTCAAGTGCAGCATCAGCCTGGGCACTGGGGGCCTGGGAGCCATTGGTGGGTGCCAGGGGACAGGAATCTCAGTGCAGAGCAATTTGAGAATGTTGATACCATTGTTGAAAATTGGAAAGAGCTTAGGGGGATAAAGACAGATAATGCCTACGTGCTAGCTAGGTTGGAAGACAATACTACAAAGATGCAGATTCTCTCGTGAATTAGCTTAAATTTAATACAACAAGCACCAATGGAATCTTTCTTGGAACATCACAAAATGTTTAATACTCATTTAAAAGAATAAGCACTCAAGAATAGACTGGAAAAAATTTTTAAAAAGTAACAGGTATGTTTGCTTACATATGGTTACATGGCTTTTTACATAGATATAAATATGTATCCTGCTGTACCCACAATAGTCAGAAACAGACAAGCAGATAAGGCAAGAATTCAAGGGCTTCAAAGCAGACCATTATTCAGGAGCACTTAGTAAACATTAAAAGTGGAATTTCAAGGGGTGCCTGGGTGGCTCAGTTGGTTAAGTTTCTGACTTCGGCTCAGGTAATGATCTCGCGGTTCCTGAGTTTGAGCCCCCCCCCCCCCCAATCTGGCTCTGTGCTGACAGCTCAGAACCTGGAGACTGCTTTGGATTCTGTGTCTCCCTCTCTCTCTGCCTCTCCCCCCACTCACACTCTGTCTCTGTCTCTGTCTCTCTCTCAAAAATAAATAAAAACATTAAAAGAAAAATTTTAAAGTGAAAGTGGAACTTCAAAATCACCACCCAGTAGTTTTACAACTTTGGGGTGGGAAGGGGCTTTTTTTGCATGTAGTCAAAGCCAGAAACAATAAAGAAAAAACTAAAAGATACGATTACATAAAACTTAACATTTCAGAAGAAAGAAAATCACTAGACTGAGGCTAAGCAACTAACAGGAAACTAGAGAGAATATTTGTACTATGTAAAATGGGCAAAGCTTAAGGTTCTTTCTATATACAGAGCCATTACAAACCAATAAGAAAACTAATTCAATGGAAAAGTAAGCAAAAATATGAAGAGGAAATTCATACACAAGAATGATATGGAAAGATACTCAGTTTTACTAGTAAATAATCATAAATCAATATATTTTCATTAATTACAAAGTTTTTTGAAAGGACGGTGAATAACCAGGGTTGGCAAGACTCTGGGAAATTGTAATGCCTTGTTTGCATGAATGTAAGTTGGTACAATGTTCTGTCGGATAATTCGGAGATACATAAGATACATACATGTGTGTGTACACATATATATTCATATACATACACACATATATTCATATATACACATATATATGAATATATATATTCATATATTGTATACGCACACATCTGTTACATATAGACATCTTTTAATCCAGCAATCCTCCACCTACAAACCAGTCCCAAGTAAAAGGATATTCATTGTAGTGTTAACCAGACTATTGAAAAATTGAAAACCAACTTTACACAGTTGATTATTTAAGTGCAGGATGGCCATACAATGGAATGCTATGTAACTATTAAAAACTATTTTGATGTAGTTACAAGGACATAGAAAGAAACAAGATATCCATAAAGAGAGAAGAAGTAAACAGACCAAAGCATCAAGTGTAACTTGACCCACTGCCATTGTTGTTGAATGGTCAGTACGGATCCGCAGAGAAACTCGTACTAAAACTATACCGAAGAGGAGAATGAACTTGGATTAATAAATGGAAGAATAACATTAATAAGCTCAGCAATAAGGCCAGAGTAAGAATGACAAAACAAGAACAGAAGAAAGGTATGGTTACAGAGTATTTCATCCCTTTCACCCCGTGGGGAGCAGAATAGGAACACAGCCATACTAAGGTGCCCGTGGCCGTTGCACAGCAAACCGTCACCCCAGCTCGCCGGGCACTGGCCTATTCTCCTCTAGGAAGGGAATTATAAAACGAAGGAGCAAAATACAAATGCTTTGAAGACAGAAGGAAATTCATACATGTTCTGGCCAGGACCTCTTGGAGAGAAGGTCTGGGTAGGCGTTTAGGAGCGTGTTTTCCTTCAAAAAGGAGAAAGTCTTAGCATTTGAAGAAGACTTGGAGGAATGCACCAAGGAATATACCAAAATTAACTTGAGCCTGGTGTTGGGAGGAAGCACCTGCACTGCTGTCTGATGACCTAAATGAACTGGTGTGGGATTGAAACAATTGTGTCAGCCTATGAATACACAGAGAAAACGTCGGCAAGAAATTTGTAAGAGTAAAGAACAAAATGTTAACAATACTTACTGCTAATAGGTGGGGGGGATCACAGGTTAATTTTCTCTTCTGGTTAGATCTCTTTATCTCTTTTATAGTGAACATGCATTATGTTTATAATAAAAAGCAATCCATTCTACTTTCTGGGAGAGAAATGATGGGCTAGATTATATGAAAACCAAAATGTACAAGAGCTCTGTTTGGATTCCACCTTCACCTTATGTCTGTTCATATCCTCAGACATGGTGTGTGTATGTGTACATATTTGTTTTCCTAGACTATAAAATCCTTAAGGGCAGGGCTGTATCGTATTATTTTGTCCAGTACACAAATAATGAATAAATACATGAATTAATGAGTTAATGAAAATGATGCTTTACAAGGAGAGGAAAGAAATTAAATAATATTTCATAAGTGCTCTGATTAATATGATGTCACAAGTCCTGGTCTACTTTAAAATTCTGTGTGAAAAAGAGTTGATTTTCTTGATAATGATATCTAATTGGAGAGGTCAAACTGAGATAAATAATCAGATATTATACTTGCACATGCCTTTACCCAAAAAATAAGTGAAACCATATCCAGTACAGAAGTAGAGCCGGAGAGGTGCCTAGGTGGATCAGTTGGTTAAGCATCTGACTCTTGATTTCGGCTTGGGCCATGATCTCACAGTTTCGTGAGTTCGAGTCCCGCATCCGGCTCCATGCTGACAATACAGAGCCTGCTTGGGATTCTGTGTCTCTCCCTTTCTCTCTGCCCCTCCCCAACTGGTGCCATCTCTGTCTCTCTCAAAATAAATAAACTTAAAAAAAAAAAAAGTAAAGGCTTAAAGGAACATGGCAGATTTCTCCAGAAAACCATGAACAAAACATTATTCACATTACAAAAGATCCTTTATTAAAATATTTCTTTAAAAAGGTAGTTCATTGGGGTGCCTGAGTGGCTCAGTCCATTAAACATCCAACTTCTGATCTCAGCTTAGATCTTGATCTCAGGGTGGTGAGTTCAAGCCCTACATTAGGCTCCACACTTGAGGGTGAAGCCTACTTTAAATAAACAAACAAACAAACAAACAAACAAATAAATAAAGGTAGTTCATTTAAAAGTTTGTTTTCACATCAGTAAGAAGAGATGCTAAATACAGGACCTAAAAAAGGGGCATTGCCAGTTGAAAATGAATCAAAAATAGGTATACGGTTTCTCTGAAATTATCAAGTAATTTAATGGGAAAATAACGTGACCTACAAATGCACTATCTGCTGATGACTGTCTTACTGTTCACTCAAGGGAGAGTAAAAATGTAAAACCAAGAACACAAAACATTTAAACCACCTGGTAGAGGATGGGTGACACAGGAAAACAAGAAAAAGTATAGAATACGTAGATCCTCAGAAAAACAGACTCTACACTGGTACAACTTCAGAAAAAATCAGATATTTATGTTAATGAAGCTTTTCTCTAAGATTCTGGATATTGTCATCAACAGTGGCATATGATAAATCATTTTGAAGGCACTAATTTCCAGCTTAAGGAAAAGCTCCCTGTTATGCTTTCCTCTCTTTGTTAGGAACTGGGGCTCTTTCTCTAGGCTACCCGCAAGCTGTCAATCTTTTCTCTGCAAATACCTTGATTTAATTTTTGCAGTCTTCTGGAAACAAACACCTTAAATGATTCCAGCAGATACTGCCTAAACTTAGAGGGTTATTAGGACGAACTTTTAAATAAAACTATGGAACAAACCAAAAAAATTAAGCAAAACTAATCAAATACCAAAGTTAGGTTGGTACTACCCAAAACAAGATTTAACTTCTTAACCTCACATGGGCTTCTGAGACAGAAAATATCTAGTTATAGTAATAATTTTTATCAATAGTATATTTAAAATAGCAACAATGAGGGGTGCCTGGGTGGCTCGGTCGGTTAAGCATCCCGTTTTCAGCTCAGGCCATGCGTGATCTCACAGCTCATGGATTTGAGCTCTGCACGCACGCACGGGCTCTGTGATGAAAGCCAGGGGCCTGGAGCCTGCTTCAGATTCTATGTCTCCCTCTCCCTCCCCCTCCCCCGCTTGCGCCCCTGCTTTCTCTCCAAAATAAACATTAAAAAAATTTTTTTTAAATAAACAAAATAGCAACAATGTTTGTTTTGTGCCATCCACTAGTCCATGCATGTTGCATTGGACAGTGCATTGGACAGTAGGTACTACTGTCATCATCCCCATCTTACAGATGAAGAAACTGAGCCACGTTGACATTGTGAAATTTGCCTAAAGTCATACATCTAGTGAGTGACAGAGTCAGGATCTGAACCCAGTAAGTCTAAATGTGGCTCCCAAGTAAATTAACTACTGTTGAGTAGTCCTCAATCTGGTCCGCACAGTAGAGGCGCTTGGGGAGCTTTTAAAACTCCTGATGCCCCAGGCTGCATCCAGACCAAAGATATCAGTTTTGGGGGGTGACTTCCAGGCTGCAGCAATTTTAAAGCTCCCCAGGCAGGTCTGATGTACAGCCAAATACGAGATCCACAGCAGGATGCCATGCTGCTGAAATGGTTACAAGGCTAACTGGAAGTCTAAGGTGATGCTGCTTAAGCTATTTTGACATGGAAATTAACATCCATTAACTTCATTTGTAAAACACAGATTAAGTTGCTAATGAAGGGAGGATGAGTTACTACCTGAAAGGATTACACACCACTGCTTTCTCAAGAAGACAAGCTTCTGCCTCCTCATTTAAAACACGTCAAGATGCCCAGACCTATGTTTACTTCCCCCCCAAAGGGGGATGGAGGTTAAAGGAGGATGTGTGAATATGGGCTGATGGGTTACAATAGCACTCGAAGGAACCGGTTACTGCCCATCACCCTGACACCATTCTCTCTTTAAAATACTTCTTACCAAAAATAAGATAGAAACAGAGAGGGAGACAAACCACAATAGACTCTTCAATACAGAGAACAAACTGAGGGTTGCTGGTGGGGTGCTGGGTGGGGGGATGGGCTAGGTGGGTGATGGGTACTAAGGAGGGCATTTGCTGTGATGAGCACTGGGTGTTGTACGTAACTGATGAATCACTGGGTTCTACTCCTGAAACCCATACTACACTGTATGTTAACTAACGTGGATTTAAATTTAAAAAATAAAATATATAAAATGCCTCTTACGTCTCCTGCTCTTTACATATGTGTGCCTGTATATGGATACATGTACACATATGGTCCCATATCTACCTACATGGACATGCAGGCTCACATATACACCTATACGCACATGTATATGTGTGTGTGATCCCTGCAAAGTAAGTGTGACTCCTATAAAATAAGCTGAGCACTGAAGCTGGCTTTTGCCTGGAGGTCAGGAGTCTACCTTGAGTACAGGAGCTTTGGTTTCAGGCCCAGCAGGAAGGACCAGAGCAAACAAGGAAGTTGCTCAAGTCCATCCTATGGTGCCTTTACCGAGCCACATGGCTACATGCACAGGAGATCCTCCCCACCACCAGCAGAACCACAAACAGTCCATTTAACTGCTCGTGGACGAGTACAAGGAAACTTTCCTGTCCCTAATTTTAACCAAGGATGGAAGGAGGAAAAAAATCAATCCTAGATATTCATTGCAACCAACCAAACCCATGCAAGTTTGCGGCACAAACTCATACAACAAGCAGGGTCCCCAAAACCCTGAAGCAGAACATTTAATGTCAAGGGTCATTCATCGTTGGTAATACTTCAGGCACATGGCAGATGCTACCTCACACAATTTCTGGAAGAATTCATCTGTAACCTACATCTGGAAAAACCCTCACCCAGTTACGAGAAAAAGGAGTAGGTCAAAGTTGAAAAGGAATCAACTAATTGGTTAATACACACACACACACACACACGTACAAAGCTAGGAAACAAGACACATGAGTAACAGACAACAGAACCGGACTCATAAAGACTTCAGACACTGGAATTAAGAAATTCAGAACGAAATACCATCCTTCTTATGTTCAAGCAGTAAGAAAAGAAATTTGAAAATGTGGTCAGAAAAAATACTATCATAAAAAAACTGGATATTAAAATAGGGTGTCGGGGTGACTCAGTCCATTGAGAGCATCCAACTCTCAATTTCAGCTCAGGTTATGATCCCAAGCATCTCAAGGATCAAGCCCCAAGTCTGGCTCTGCGCTGAGCATGGAGACTGCTTAAGATTATTTTTCTGTCTCTCTCTCTCTCCCTCTGCCCATGCTATCTTAAAAAAGACAAAAAAGCTTTAAAAAACTAAATGGGTTCTAGAAATAAAAAATATTGAAATTGAAATAGAAACAAAATAGATACATTTAACAGCAGATTAGAATAAGGGCAAAATAAAGACATTTTCAAACAAAAATGGAAATGTTTGTCACCAAGAGGTCCTCACTGGAAGAAAGTCTACAGAATTTAAGTAGAATAAAAGTAATCCCAGAGGAAGATCTAAAATGCAAAGATACAAGCAAAGCATGTGGGCAAATATGTGGATAAATGTAAATAAGCATCCTCTTTAAAACAATAACAAACTCTTACGTGATTAATAATTTTTACAATAGACCAAATACACAATAACAACAGCATGCAACAGAAGAGGGTAATAGGAGCTAAGTGTTCGAAGGTATTACTTGGGAGGAGGAAAGAGATTAGCTAAATTTAGGCTTTTGTAAGTGTATATGGTCAAATTCCTTGGGTTCCTGTTACAATATGGAAACGGAATATACAACAAACTAGCAGAGGAAGGAACTGAGATAAGAAAAATTATCAATCCAGAAAAATACAAGAGAAAAGAAACATGGCAGAATAAAGTACAAAATAAAAGAAACAAATCCCAATGTGTCAAGAGTTACAATAAATGTAAATAGATGAATTAGATGATCCAGTTAAAAGCCAAATGTTTTCATTTTTTTAAGAGACAATAAAAGACAGAGGAAATACTGACTATAAAAGTTGGTTATGTTAGAGTCATCTGGATGGGGCTTACAGAGAAGGGAGATGCCATGGGACCGGCAAGGGACACACACAACTTCATTCTCGAAGGGGTTGGAAAGGTCAAATATGCCTATGTGGGCCTTTGTCCCGTCAAACTTGAATTCTAAATTAAATCCAATACAATACTAGATCGGTGCTTCTTGATCTTTAGTATACACACAAATCACCTGAGGGTTTATTAAAATGCAGATTCAGCAGGGCTGGGGAGGGGCCTGTGATTTTGCATTTCCAGCAAGCTCCCAGGTAAGGCTGAAGCTGTTGGCTCTGGACCCCACTGTGAGTAGCAAAATATTAGAGTTATGGTAAACACAGACTTCATTTTTTTGTTGTTGTTTTTACAAATAAACTGATAATAAATAAGGTAGATATAATCCAGAGAAGAGCAAGATAGGCCCACAATCTAACTGCAAGTCCAAATCTCAAAAGCTTAAAGTTTTGTTTGCTTGGCTTCTTGGTTGTTTTAAGTTTGATGCCAAGACTCAATAGGATGCAAAACTGTTACTTGAACAGATGTGAGGTGACTGTATCTCTATTCCACTTCCTGTGAATATTCACTTTCACCTGAGAAGTCCCTAGTGTGTTTGATTAACAAATGCCATGTCAGACCCTAAGAAAATCCAAAAATTCTTGAATTCCAAAATACATCCATCCTGGAGGTTTTGGTAAGTGATTGTGGTAAGTGATCCGTAGTGTATATTTCATTCTTTGGCTAATTGGAGATTTTGTGGTCTTTATAAGAACATTTGTCTCTAATGTCTAAGTTAGAACACTGGGAGAGAAAAAATATATAATTATTCGGTAATATAATAATTATTCAGTCTCAAAGCTGTTTTTTCAGGAAATTAAGCACTTAAATAAAATCCCAAGTCAATACTCCCTTGGGGTTTTATTTTTGTTACCTGAAGACAAGATAACACTGACCTAATTTCAGCTTTTAAGTGGATAGCCATCGAGTATTTTCTGGGCAAATCTATCTCCTAGGATATGCCACTCTCTGAGATAGATGCCAAATTAGCTTAAAACCAACTTAAAAAAAAAAAAAAACTATTGATGAGATTAAATAAAATATATTTATATAAAACATGATTCCTATAAAAGTGCTCATATCTTGTGAAGACACAGTCTCAGTGAAACCCAAATTGCCAATGGCAGAGCTTGAAGTAGTAACATATGGGTCTATATATAGACCTAAAAATCTTTAGAAAAATCTTTGGCCCCATACAGGATTTTGCCCAACTGTTATCGACCTTTGATTCTCAAAGCATAGAACGTGGGGAGACAGCAAAGTTAAAATCTCCGGTGACCTGTCCCCTCTTACAGTCAAGCCACATTCCTTTGGAGATTAAAAGTACTTCGAAGGCAGCAATAAAGGGGTCACCTCGGGCGGGCATTGCTGTATTTGTTCCTTTTGAGATCCCCATGCATTTTATGGAGGACTTTTAAACTTCACCTGCCCAGAAAGACAATGGACTCCCCATCATTTGCAGTAGATGCTGACCTCAGTCCATAAAGTAAACAGTTATCATGTTGGTCAACAGGTAAGGGCATGATGATGAGGTCCACTTTCAAAAGCCATGCAAGGCACCAATGCCTTCCACACGGTTCTTTTTCAAATAGTCACTCAATAACCTTCAGTATAGTGGAGAGGTTCTGTCAAAGCCTTGAAAAGAAACATCCTGATGATCTCAGTGACTTTTGATGGTTTGTTGGTTTAGGGACAAGAAGAATCTGGCAATAGAAAGATCATTTTATTTTATTTCATTTTATTTCATTTCATTTTTTTTAACATTTGTTTATTTTTGAGAGAGACAGAGACAGGCTGTGAGTGGGGTAGGGCAGAGAGAGAGGGAGACACAGAATCTGAAGCAAGCTCCAGGCTCTGAGCCACCAGCACAGAGCCTGATGCAGGGCTTGAACTCATGAACTGGGTGGGAGATCATGACCTGAGCCGAAGTCAGACGCTTAACTGACTGAGCCACCCAGGTGCCCCTAGAAAGGTCATTTTATTTTATTTTATTTTTTTGATACTTTATGTATATTTTTATTTTTATTATTTTTTTTAATATATGAAATTTATTGTCAAATTGGTTTCCATACAACACCCAGTGCTCATCCCAAAAGGTGCCCTCCTCAATACCCATCACCCACCCTCCCCTCCCTCCCACCCCCCATCAACCCTCAGTTTGTTCTCAGTTTTTAAGAGTCTCTTATGCTTTGGCTCTCTCCCACTCTAACCTCATTTTTTTTTCCTTCCCCTCCCCCATGGGTTTCTGTCAAGTTTCTCAGGATCCACATAAGAGTGAAAACATATGGGATCTGGTCTTTCTCTGTATGATTTATTTCACTTAGCATAACACTCTCCAGTTCCATCCACGTTGCTACAAAAGGCCATATTTCATTCTTTCTCATTGCCACGTAGTATTCCATTGTGTATATAAACCACAATTTCTTTATCCATTCATCAGTTGATGGACATTTAGGCTCTTTCCATAATTTGGCTATTGTTGAGAGTGCTGCTATAAACATTGGGGTACAAGTGCCCCTATGCATCAGTACTCCTGTATCCCTTGGGTAAATTCCTAGCAGTGCTATTGCTGGGTCATAGGGTAGGTCTATTTTTAATTTTCTGAGGAACCTTCACACTGCTTTCCAGAGCGGCTGCACCAATTTGCATTCCCACCAACAGTGCAAGAGGGTTCCCGTTTCTCCACATAGAAAGGTCATTTTAAAAGGGATAACTTTTACTGGGAAGTCAAGGATGGGTAAATTAAACAGTGACTGAACCTCACTTTAACACTACCAAATTAACCAACACTCATATTAAGACTTAAGATATTGTACACCATCAGTTCACCCCAAACATATATTGCTGTAAGCATCAATCTAAAATTATTTCAAAAACTAGTTATTGCCAATAGTTCTGGGATGAAGCCCCCAATAGATCCACAAATCTTGACCTATAAACTATTTTATAAAAACCAGTAATGCAGGGAAAAAATAAAATCTGTAGCCCTAATCCCCCTCAAAACAAAAACAACAAAAACAAAAGAATAAAGTAAATAGGAAGTTGGAAGCCAAAATAAAAACCAATGCTAGAGAATAAGATAACATTTTCCAAGTGTGCCAGCTGGATATTTAATAAAAGTGGTAATTATCATCTTTCAGTTTCAATTCAGAAGGCTCTCCTTCTAGAAAACATATGTTAAGCACTGGTAAAACTTCCCCTTAAAACACACTGTGTGTGAGAATGCTTACGGTAGGTTTTCAGTAAATATAAAATAAATCTGACTATTGCAATATTATAGTCAATAATGCCCAAGATACTGTAAAATGAAATGATGACAAGATTCACCTGTGATATGAAGTATATTTACATATTTAACAAATTTTACGATTGCCATACCATGGATGGGGGGCCTTATTATATTTCCAAAGCGAGTTTTTTTATTCACTGAGGCTTCACAAGATAAAGATACTGACAAAGCTGCAGGGGAGGGCTCTTTGTGTGCGTATTACTTAACAACCAAATAGATGACATCCGTCCACTGATCTCTCATTTGTGACCCCGCCGAAGCTTCTATTGTTGTGCCAACCAAGACCTTATCTTCCAATTTTATCTCCTCAGGTGAGGCTTGGTAGCCCCACTGATAACGGCATCTCTGCAGCTCTAGCCTGTCAGTTAAACAGCCACAAAGCAGTGAAATCCCGTGGAGTTGAACAATCACGAAGTATTCCGTTCTGCCTTCTCGCTCATCTCCTTTTATGGGTGAAGACACAGAAATAGTTGCCTAATTTTACTTACTTGCCCAAGAATATCAGGGTGAACATCCTGGTACAAAATGAGTTGAAGTCATATTTGAAAAATGCCTTTTTCCCCAGCCATGCAGCAGAGTAAGTAATTTTACACTGTCTCTTTTTGAGATTAATCTTGAGGAACGCTGCCAACTTTTATTTCGGAGGTATTTCCAGCTTGTTCCTTCCAGTGCCCCAACTTCAACAATTTGACATCTGTGGCCCCTGAATCCATTGACTGGACCATCTCTTCATGGTCAATCACCTGCCTCACGGTTCCGCCTTCCTTGTCATCCAGTCTGACCCATTGAGCTTCATAATGATCACTCCCTTGCATTTGTCCCCAGTCCATCTCTGTCTCTCCTGTCCCATATCATTCGGTTGGCAAAGCTATAACCCTGGTTAAATACAATTATCCTTGGATTCTCTCCCTACATCACAGAAACTGACCCAATCTAGAGAAAATAAACAACTGTCCTGGCTGGTGTTGCTTTAAAGATAGGACGTTAGGGGCGCCTGGGTGGCGCAGTCGGTTAAGCGTCCGACTTCAGCCAGGTCACGATCTCACGGTCCGTGAGTTCGAGCCCCACGTCAGGCTCTGGGCTGATGGCTCGGAGCCTGGAGCCTGTTTCCGATTCTGTGTCTCCCTCTCTCTCTGCCCCTCCCCCGTTCATGCTCTGTCTCTCTCTGTCTCAAAAATAAATAAAAAACGTTGAAAAAAAAAAAAAAAAAGATAGGACGTTAATCTCAAAGGCTTTCAGCTCTGCTCAACAATCTTACCACACACTTCCCTGGCCAACTTATACTCCCACGGCTAGAAAACTATTTTATGCTTCCTCATACTCATTGGATGATCTTGCTTCTTATTTTTTCTTAGAAAATAGGAGCAAGCAAAAGAAAACAGAGCCCATTCCTATGACTATGAAGGCTCACCTATCTGTGCCTGTCCAAATCTAGAACATGCACCGCCTTAACTCCAGATAAAGTGGCCAGTCCACCACTTGATACACTAGGTCTCATTCCCTCTTACCCTACTTACAGAGACCCTCTTTATCTTTATCTCTAATAAGTCCCAACAGTTTTCAAACATAATAACTCTCACTTAACAAAAATAAGCTAAATAGTTCCGACCTCACATCCTAGATAGTTCTTCTCCCTCACACTCGCCCCCACAGCAAAAATCTCTCTAGAACTGTGTATCCGTCTTCATTTGCTCCTCGTTCGGTCTCACCTAAAGCAATTACAATCCAGCATTGCCCGCACCCAGCTAGTGACACTCATATGGTCAACAGCACCATGATCTCATGCTGTTACATCCAGCGTTCACATCCATGGTCAAGGTCTTTGATCTCTCAGTAGCATTCTCATGGTTCTTCATTCCTCCTTCATTCTTGGCACTCTCTTCTTGACGCTTTCAGACACTTCACCTGCCTATGTGTCCTCCTACCGTCAATTCCTTCTCAGTCCCCTTCACTGGTTCCTCTTCAGCTCCTCAACCTCTAAATGTCGGGAACACCCCAGGATTCAGTCCTCAGGCAACCTCTCTTGGCTCCCAACACTAACTCCCTTAGGGATCTTATCCAACCTCATGGATTTAAACTCACCTGCTGGCTGCACATCCAATTTTACCTCTCTAGCCATAACCTCTCCCCTAACTCCAGGCTCATACATGCAATGGCCACCTTCTCTTGAATAGGGAATAACCTCTCAAATGGTTTTCTCATCTAAGAAAATGGCACCACCATTCAGCCAGATGGTCAGGCCAAAGTCCACATCCAGTTAGCAAATTCTAATGGCAATACTTTCAAAATATATTCTGAATCATACCACTTCTCACACCCATCACTTACCAACTGCGTACAAGCCCCATCATCTCCCACCTGAACTCGTGTGTAAGCCTCCTAACCCATCTTCCCGTTTTGTTCTCTTGCACTCTACAGACTGTTCTGGGGTCATCATCCAGTTAAAACAAAGAAGATCATGGCTCTCCCACATTCAAAAACCCTGATGGTTTTCCATCAGATGTGGTAAAAAACCAAAGGCCCTATTATCTGACTGCTGTCTACCTCTTTGGCTTTTTCTCCTCCCAGTTTCTCCATTGCTTACCCCCCTCCAGCGACACTGGCCTCCTAATTGTTCTCTAAATACCTTATGATGTCCCTGCCTCGGGACAATTGCTATTCCTGTTGCCTGAAGTATTCTTCACATGGGTTTATTCCCCCTCACTTTCTTTAATTTCTTGTTTAAATGCTTCCTTGCACCTTGCCATTCTCTATCCCATCTCCCTGCTTTGTCTTCATAGCACTCATTCACCAATGTCATGTTGTATCTTTGCTTACTTGTTGATTACCCAATTCCCACACAAAAATGGAAAATTTATGAAGCCAGAGACTCTGTCTTGTTCTTCATTGTACCAACGGCAGCTAGAGCTGAACCTGGTTCATACCAGATGTCCAATAAATGTTTGCTGAGTGAATTACCAATTTAAGCAAGGAATGAATTACCAGTTTAACCTATATTAGCTATGAGTATGTATAATCAGGCAGGCTGTCCCCACATACCAAAAAGATAAAGCACAATTTTGATTAATAGATGCCATGGGGCGCCTGGGTGGCTCAGTCGGTTAAGCATCCAACTCCTGATTTCGACTCAGCTCATGATCTCACGGTTCATGAGATCAAACCTCTAGTTGGGCTCTGTGCTGGCAGCATGGAGCCTGCTTGGGATTCTCTCTCTCCCTCTGTTTCTGCCTCTCCCCTGGGCACTCTCTCTCTCAAAATAAATATATAAACATTTTTTAAAAATTTAAAAATAGATGCCATCAAAACAAATCTGTATTGTTTCAAGGAATTTCATTCCATTTCCTTACATCCTAAGATGTAAGGTACAAAGAACAATGGAGACTTAACTCATAATTGGTCTTCTTACCCCCAGTTTCAGAGTAAAGATATCATGGGTCCACTGGCTACTCAATAGTAAATTTTAATCCTCTGCATAGGTAGTTTGATCATTTGTGATCTACAAGTCCCATAAAAAAAAAGTTATTTTCCCAGTCGATATTAGAATCTCAGAAATATGCTCACAAGCTCAATCTTATAATCAGCTTCTCTATTGCTCAGTAATAAATGTGGCTAAATAAGGGATACAGCCAAGTGCCTAGTTCATTCTTCATTATGTAAATGCATGTTCTCTGCCCACTTAGACCTCAAGCCCCCTGCATATAAGGGACCCCCCAGTAATAACAAGGATAGGTTAGGTTACACTAGGCACTCCAAGTCATATTTCCTTATCCTCCCCCAAAATGGCAACAAAAGAATACTGTTCAAGATACATATCTAATATAGGTTGACTACAATTCAGTTTATCATAGTCAATTAGGGACGCAGAAAGATAGAGTCTCCATCTCAATGCTTGCTTTCAGGGTCACTATGACAATGGGATAGAATGTGGTGGCTCACGTACCAGTTCTTAAAGCCTCCAACACTGTACTCACATTGCAATGGCCTAAGCAAGTCACATGGCTCCTCCCTACCTTCAGAGGAAGACAGGAGGTGAAATCCTACAGTTTGACAGAGTATTTGCAGCCTTCATGACTGCACATATCCCTTACAAAGCCCTACATAACAACTTACATAATAGCAGGTAAAGACATTCCTATTGACCCACAGTCACATGTGTGAACACACAAATGGCCTTCAACAGAGAGCCCTAACCCCTGGTGGCAAAATCCCTGGAAAGAAGAAAGGAAGGAAGGAAGGAAAGAACTCATGTTTCCAAAATAAAAAGCAAAATTAAGCAATACTGAACACTGTTAAATAAAATTAAATTTAAATAAAAGCAAAATGAAACATTCCCTAGGCTTTTCACAACAACATCCAAAAGCTTCCATCACCAATGCATAAACTTTATTTGAGAATAAGATACCAATAAACAAAACTCTGCTGATGCTTCCTTGGTGATGTTTCTAATTTCGTGGGCACTTGATGTAAGATCTTTGTTGGCTATAATCCAGGTTTAGCTGCACCCTATCTATTTGGATAAAAATGAGCTCTGACCTCAGATGATTTCAAATTCAGCTGAAAATGATCCAGAAGCCAAAGAAACAAGATAAGATTAATGAATAGCTAAAAAGTGTTGGTGTCCACGCAGAGATTTGTATATGACAGACTACATACGCTTTGTAAGACAATGACAGATTTGACAGATGGAAAAAAGCAGAGACATATCTGCAGTATTCCAGGCTTTTACAGTTCAGGTTACATAAAAGCGTATACCATAGTAAAAAGGTTGGGTCGGGGGAGACCGAAATGCTAAATATAAAGATGATAAGCAATTATGGAAATGAAGAGTAAACGAATGAATGCTTGCAGGGAAATTATTTATATACCAAATAACTATTATAAAGCTTTCATGTTATACAAAAATGTATGGACATCAATGCCTGCCTAACTTCTTGATTCATAGAAAAGAAGATTTATGTCATCAAAAACCTAATGAAAAGGGGTTTGCTGACTGGTCCCCCTTCATGTATCTGGCCCAGTACTCTCTCACAGCATAGGATGTTGGTGGACAGAGAAGAGAAAATTCTCAATGCATCCGAACACCATGCTTCTTCCATCATGGAGACCTGTTTACAGTGTGTAATTTAGGCAAATAAGGAAGTAGGCAGCTGAACACACACACTCAGGCAGAGGTGTCTCAGTCTGCTCTGGCAACCAGACAATATTCCACAGACTGGGGGGCTTAACAACAGAAATATATTTTCTCACAGTTGTGGAGGTTGGTTGGAAAGGTCAAGGTCTATAGGGTTCAGTTTCTGGTGAGAGCCCTCTTGCTGGCTTGCAGATGGCCACCTTCTTGCCGAGTCCTCACACGGCCTTTCCTCTGTACTCAAATGGAGATCGATCTGTCCCAATCTCTCTCTCCCTCTCTCTCTCCCCCCTCTAATTAAGGCCATTAATCCCACCATTAGGGCACCACCCTCATGACCTGATCTAACCCTAATCACCTCCCAAAGGCTCCACCTCCAAATATCATCACATTGGGGATTAGAGTTTCAACATAACAGTTGGGTGGGAGCGAGGCACATGCAAATATTCAGGCCATAATAAGAGGTAACACTCCATGACTGGTGACAATGAGATATGGACTCTTCTCAGAAGCATGGGTTCAAAACATAGTTCCAGGTACCTAACAACATGGCACCTTGTTTTAAGTGCCAAGGTATTTCCAGTTAAATGAGAGTGCACAAGTAAGAAAGAAAGACCTCATTCAGCTTCTGAGTGAACCAACACATGACATGTTCTATCAGACTCTCCCAAACAATGTCCCCGCTCTTCTTCCAGGGTAAGCCCTTCTAACTGCATTAGAAGAATTTTAAATGATGGAACAGACACATACATTCAAAGCTTCCAAACAAAGGCATTATAAAAGTTGAAAACTCGCCATCTTGCTCTGGTTCTCATGGTCCCTGAGAAGAGAATATTGAAAATTAATCCAGTTGTGAACTGATAATTAACTACTTGGTAGATGCTAGTCACTGAGTTAATTGCTTTTTTATTTTTTTTTATTAAATTTTTTTTAACGTTTATTTATTTTTGAGACAGAGAGAGACAGAGCATGAACAGGGGAGGGGCAGAGAGAGAGAGGGAGACACAGAATCGGAAGCAGGCTCCAGGCTCTGAGCCATCAGCCCAGAGCCCAACGCGGGGCTCGAACTCATGGACCTCGAGATGGTGACCTGAGCTGAAGTCGGACACTTAACCGACTGAGCCACCCAGGCGCCCCAGTTAATTGCTTTTTTTAGATGCAATCTAATGTAATATGGACAACAATCCATTTTACAGATAAAGCAACTAAGTCTCAGAAATGTTAGATAATTGGTAAGTCATTACCCAGGAAAATGTGAAAATCAAGTCTCCAACAATGGGCTTTTTATCCATGAAACCATCTTTGAACTGGGAAATAATCTGTTGGACCACTAATTAGCTATGGGACGACAAGCAAGTGAGGTAACCTCTTTGCAACTCAGTTTCTTCATCTATAAAATGAAAGAGTGAGGCTGTGTGGTCCCTAATCAGGTTTTCCTTCCTCGAATGTAATGTTAACTTTTAAACAACACGTGGCCAGAAACAAAAACAAAAGATACTTTTTATAAAAACCTATCTCACAGAGGCTGTTAAAAAGAATGAAGGGCTAAAAAAAAATGCTTTCGATGGAAGACTGTGTGATTGTAGAGTTTCTTCATCATAGTTTCATCACCAAGTAAGCACTCCCCAATTCCAACCAGCTCTCTTAGAATATTTACCACCGAGGGCACTAGGCAGAGAGTGAGTTTGAGCGTAGACTCCCATTGAAAGAAAACCACTTCAAAATATATGCCCGGTTGGCAGCTATTTCATGGCATCAACTTCAAAGGAAATTTTCTGACAACGGGTATTCTAGCACAAGTTTTTAAGACCCTTGTTGAAGCCTCGGCACATCTCAGGAAACTGGACTGATTACAGCCGCGCCTTCTGCAGGTCGATGTCTGTGCTCTGGAAATACTCTCATGGAAGATGACGAGCAAAACTAAGTCATGAACTGACAGTGCGACAACCGGCCTCCCTCCTAGACCAGGATAGACGAACGTCTTCATCCCGGCAGAGTTCACGGCAGCCACTCACAGATGCCTTTCTTGCCTCGTGGCATCCAAGGGAGGTCTGATCCTGCAGGAGAATTCAATGAAGAGGTCAACACACCCGTCAAGAGCCTTGGAGAGAGCGTATGGCGCTAAGTCAGCCTTAATTGCCAATCCAGATGGAAATTCTGCAAAGAATACAACTCTGACTCTCTGAACATACTGAGAACCTGGAGAGATCACGGGTGACAGGGCGATTTCTTGAACAGCCGTCCTTATACCATCCGTGAGCATCAAGGAGAAGCGCGAGATGACCCTCAAAAGGTCTCTGGAAGGAAGCATTTTGGAAGACGTTCAAAAAGTCACTGCAATTCGAGTCTGCTAGTTTGATAATGAGTTAAAATGAGAACACTTAAGGGAGGAGGGGATGATAGTGAAGCAAAGCTTCCTAAAGTAGCTTGGCAGCGACTATTTTCACGGCAAACGGCCTCGGCAGACCAACACACTCGGCCTGTTGCCAAGAGAACCGGTGGCTCTTCTGGAGCGAATGTTCGGGAAAGACCCACGTTCTCGAGAGCCAGGCAAGCGCACAACCACAGACCCTCGACACCCTTCTTGAGGCAGCTGCAGATACCCACGGCCGTTCCACTTCGACGTGTCACACGGCGTGGACGGAAATGTACCCGCGGCAACAAACATTCCTGGGAGGACTGCCTTCGCCTACGCAAGATAGCTGGTACAATACCAACAGCCATGTTGGCATCGCATTTATTACAGGGAACACGAGAAGGACATTCTTGAGAAGGTAATTCTTGAGAGTGACTGGGAGGCTGTCATGCCAAAATATGGAAGCAAACATCCTCATGGTGTTTCCTTGACCAGCTACCATCTGCTCACAAATGGAATGGAAACTTCAAAGCATATTGTGTTTCATGTAGACATACGCAGCTGTATGATAGATGGATGCAGACAAAGTACAATATGAACATAATTTAAAATGCACGGGCCAAAGGCCCAGATTTCAGGGTAAAGTCCTAATTTGGGAGGGGCGGGCGAGAGCATGCACTGAATATAAGTTGTAAAAAGCGTGCAGAAATACTTCCATCCATTTGTACATCTGTTTAGAAATAATTCTTAAAGTTGCACAGGAGTCATCGTCAACCAAAGGTATCGTTTCAGGGCCAAATAAGAACAAAAAATACAGCACTTTTGATTTTTTTTGAAAGTCTAGCTTTTAGTAACGAAAAATTCTCTATGTGAAGTTTTCTCAGGAAAACTAATCACCCCAAAATCAAGAGTTCTGAGCCAAGGGCAGGCAAGTAAACATTTTTAGTCCTATCTTTCATTATCTATGAGGATGGTTGTACCAGAGAAAGTTATTTATACATAAATAAAGCTCAACACTTTTACTATACAAAGAGCCAAATACATTAAGTCATGAACACCCCTTGACAATTAGACACAGACCCACCAAATTAGACATGAATTGCTTTGACTGCCCAACAACTGCCTTGCCCTTTATCTGGAACACATTCCCTCCTTCTACAGGAAAACTGCTCCTTTCTCCACTCTCACCACGAGACTGACAATCATTTCCACCACCTTCTACACCCAGAAAGCATGTAACCAAAACCAGGCCACAGCCTTCCCAAGGTGTCCATTCTGGAACACTCACCCTCCAGTGAAGCTGTGAAGAAGAAGGAAGTACCCTTACCAAAAGCCACATCTGCCACCAGCTGGGAGAAGCCAGGCACAGAAAGACATCATCGCAGGGAGCGTGAGGGGCTTGGGACCCTGACTGCCCAGAGGTCCCTGAACCCCAGCTGCACCCCTGCCCTGTTCTTTGTTACACAACCCACTAAATTCCCTCTTGCTTGCTCGGCTTAGTGTTCTCTCCCTTGCAACTCAAAGTGTCCCAAGTAATCAAAACCCTGGAGTAAATAAATGCAAGTCTATAGGAAAATATTTGCTTTCAGTTATAAACCTCTGGAATGAGTCACATAGGGCAGCCCAGAACCATGTGTAGAATACAGCGAACCTGAAGGTCCACGGGAATGAGGTGGATTTGGGTGGAATACTGAAGGGTTTTAGTGGTTGTTTTTGTTGTTTTGGTGGAGACAGAGAGTCATCCCCAGATGAGGAAAGAACACAAGTGTAGGGAAGACATTCTAAACTCTGGCAGACGTCCCCCACGTTCTGGGGGCCTTGTTGGAAGCTCACCATGAAAAGGAGTAAGAATAAACAGAGCAAAGGCTTGACCGCCAGGTAGCTGTGTGACCCAATGCAGTTTTCTTAACTTCTCTGAGCATCATGTTCCGTCATCTGTAAATGAAAACACGGTCTACGCTGCAAGACTACGAGGAGGCAGCTTTTCTCCAAGGATGCTCCTGGAACCACCTGCTTCATAATCACCTGATATGCTTGTTAGAATATAGATTCAAGGGCTTTGACTCAAAGCGTGCACTGTAAAAAACAAATGAAATACTTCCCAGGTGATTACTATGTACGCTAAACTTTGAGATTCATAGTGGTAAGCACAACATAAGTACCAAGCATAATGTTGGCCCATTATAACTTCCAGTGAATGCCCACTCTGAACTTCTACCAACGACACACATGCACAAAATCCCTCAAAGCTTGCTGGACTCGAAATCAGAGGCAAGAGAATTCTCCAAATCAATGCAAAATGTATACTTTAGAAAAGAGGGGAAAAAATTCACAGTATCAGGCTATCCTGAGCTTATACTTGCTTATCAAGATCTCTATAACTTAAAGCAGTGAATCTCAACCTTGACTGTACATTAGAATCACCTGGGAAGCTTTCAAAACCTCCCCACATTCAAAGCTGCACCCCAGACAAATAAATCAGTCTCTGAAGGCAGGGCTCTAGGCATCAGCATTTAAAAGTTTTTCCAAAGCGATTTCACTGTATAGGCAAGGTTTTAATATTTTTAGCAAGTATAGACAAGGAATGTCACCTACATACAGTAACAATGTATGAGGATAATGGGGATAAAAACCTGGGTGCCATTAAATGAAGCAGGCACAAACATTTCATTGTCTTCTAGCTCATAGACAGAAAGGAAGCCAAATCTTGTTCTCCATCTTTTTTTCTAAGCGATAGAGAAAATACTTAAAAGTATATCGGTAGATTTATACCCACAAATTGGCAAAAAATAAATTAACTCTGAAAATACAGAGGGTCTGTGAAGACACAGATTAACAAAGTATTTTCTGCACTGCTGATGGGAGCATAAGCAGATACAACCACTTTGGAAAGCACATCTTCTTGTAAAGCTGAACAATCTCACATCCTGCAACACAGCCCGTGGCTACTGTTCCACCTTGAGATCCGCGCACAAGAGAGACCTCAGCACCCATGCACCAGAGAGCAGCCCTGGTCATAAAAGCAAAACCTGGAAACATCTTGAATGACCAATGGCAGGAGTATGGACAGATCAGAGTATAAATTATACTATAACTTATGGATGAATCTCAGTAACACACAGTTGAGTGAAAAGCAAGTTTTTAGGAGATTATATGAGCCAGGGATGATAGCTCTTCATAAAGTTCAAAGACAAGCAAATTGAAACAAGGTAGCACTTAAACATACATGTAGATAAAGACAGCTACAGGAAGAAAAGGGCAAGTAATGTTCAGAATAGTGTTTATCTATGGTGGAAGAGAGATGGAGAGGCTTAGGAATAAAAGAATTACAGAGATTGATGTAGCAAATGACATTCGGATTCTTGGATTAGACAATGTTTACCAGTTGTCAGTATAAAAATAAGTAAAATAGGGGTGCCCAGGTGGCTCAGTCGGTTAAGCATCTGACTTTTGATTTCAGCTCAGGTCATGATCTCACCGTCCTTGAGCTTGAACCCCACGTCTGGCTGTGCTCTGACAGCACAGAGCTTGCTCGGGATTCTCGGTCTCCCTCCCTCTCTGCCACCACGTGCATGTGCACGCTCGCTCAAAAATAAATAAACATTAAAAAAAAATAAAAGAAGGCCACTCGTGGACAGTTGGTGGTATGTCATGAACCAAGAATTATGATTATTCTAATTCTGTGCACTAGAGTCCAAAGAACGGAAGAAAAAGGAAAGTCTATAAGAAAAGACACTAGACCCCAATACCATTGAGAAGGAAATTCAAGGGACTTTGGTATTCTAATTAAAGTCAAATACTAATAAGCTAGGATCATTCCAGCTCCTAGGTTCTACCTCCTTTTGGAAGCAAGGATCTCAAAGTTGTCCGGCCAAGGTACAGATTGTCATCTCAGAGCGTGGTGGCCCCTTCACCTTGTGGCCAGAGGTGGCTCTGCTGACGCTAACTGAAAACTGTCAGGAAGGAAGAAAAGAAAAATCTCCCAAATAATAGCAAAATCAGACAAAAACCCACAAAATTCCCACTTCTTGTGTGACAAGTCCCAGTTTCTTAAGGGTTATAGTCCTCATAATTCAATAGGAAGTTAATTGTGATTTAATCTCTGACACAGCAGGAATCCTTAAGTGTGATGTCTAATATCTAGCATTTACTGTTGTTCGGGGAGGGAAGGGTTACTCATTTCACGATCCCCTCACCCAAAAGATAACTGACAACGGTTATGGAAATTTTTATTCTCTTCTTCCCTCTACTCTTGTGAGGTAAAATTTATCTGAACCATTTTGTCTTATCTCAATTTCTTCCTTTTAAAACCAAGTGACAGGCTCAGTTCTTTTCCATTAGAAACTACAGAAAATATGTTTTGACTTTCAGGACGCATTTGAATACACAAGCGTAAGGTCAGCAATTCTGACAGGCAGCAGTCGGATGGAGGACAGATTTGTTTAGCATTTGAGTCAGCAGGTCTTTTTAAGATCAATTTCATAGAAGGATTTTGCAGAGAATATTTCTCCTACACAACAAGGGTCTTACTAATTTGAAGACCATGTTCCAGTTTTGCCAAAAATAAATTCTTTAAACTCCTACTTTGTATGATGTAAAATGAAAACAGAAAATTGGGTTTGCTTGCAGAATCATAATGGCCCTTAGCGGTGGTTCTCAAACTCTGGCACGCCTACAAATTTCCCGGAGACCATGGGAACACAAATTCCCAAGTATTCACCCCAGAGCTACTGAATCAGGACCAGGAATATACATTCTTGAGAATCACTCTGGGCCATTCTGACGTAGGAGACTGCTGAAGCACACTTGGTAGAAAATGCTGTTTTATAATTACAATAAAAATCTGAACAAATTTATGTGTTCTGTCCTTGACATCAGGTGCACTGAAAAAATTTACAGCGGTCTGAAACTGCATCTGTTTAACTTCATCAGTAAGTTTTAAAAGATACTCTTGTGGCCTTTGAGAATGAACGTACATTCAAAAAACATCTCTGCTTTCTTACCTATAAAGCCTAAAAACAAGTTTTTTCAATGTATCTATGTATGTATGTATGTATTTTGAGAGAGAGAGAAAGAGCACACACGTGCGTGAGCAGGGAAGGAGCAGAAAGAGGGAGAAAGAGAATCCCAAGCGGGCTCCACGCTTTCACTGCAGAGCCCGTCACAGGGCTCGGTCTCATGACCATGAGATCATGACCTGAGCCAAAACCAAGAGACGGGCAACTCTCTTAACCAACTGGGCCCCCGATAACAATTTTGAAAGGACTAAACAAGAGCAACAATGCAGTGTTGAGGTAGCTTTCATCACGTGAAAATGCTACTTTCTTTGGCTCTCCTGATGTTTTCATTTAAGTAAATCATTGCCGAATGATGGCATGTGAAAATCCGGTAAGAAAAACTCCTCACGTGAGGAGCCCCTTGAAATCATGATAGATTGAGACACCTAAACAGGTTTGGCTCAGATCACTGAGAAGCCACGTATACTACCTGATAGATACCAAGTCCATCCAGAAAGAGCCTTCTCATCACTGCAGCCAGACATTGGGGAGTAATCATTCACTAGTTTGTCTGTATCGATTTCATGAGTGTTTCAATCCAGTACATTATGTTTAAAGGAGGTGGGGGTTGAGGGTAAGGAAATGCTATCACATTTGTTCATTCTGGCTGTCCATTAGTACGTTCCTTTAAAGGTTTTTGATTAAACAGCACATTAACACGCACTACGCTAAATACCAAATGTGCTAAAAATATCTGCTGTCTAAAGATTGTGATAAGATCACAATGCTGATGATTAAGAGGTATATACAGGAAGCTTTTTAAAAAAAAATAAAATAAAATAAAATGTGCTCTTCTGGCCGACATGTAGATTTTTCTTCCAAGTATCTGATCCTATAAAAGGTTTTTCCTGATGCTCAAAGCACATCTTTCTTAGTCCCCTGGCTGCCTCCTCTCTACCTGACGTTTGCACAGGTACCTAGCAGATCTCCTTCTGCTTTTAACCTGAGCTTCCATTAGAAGAAATAAGCCATGACACTGAAATTTCTGTATTCACTATGGGGTGCCTGGGTGGCTCAGTCGGTTAAGCGTCCAACTTCAGCTCAGGTCATGATCTCACAGTTCATGGGTTGGAGCCCCACGTCGGGCTCTCTGCTGACAGCTCAGAGCCTGGAGTCTGCCTCAGATTCTGTCTCTCTCTCTCTCTCTCTCTCTTCACCTCCCTTGCTCATGTTCTGTCTCTTTCTCTCTCTCTCTCAAAAATAAATAAATTAAAAAATTAATAAAATAAAAATAAAATAAAATTTCTGTATTGACTAGAACCAATAGAAGCAGGAAGGGTGTTAGGGTTGGACGCAGAAGAATAAAGGTCAATAGAATCGTCTTTGGTTGGGTCACTGTTTTACTGAGTTGGGAAAATCAGCAGTATTCTCAGGGACTTAGTGATAAGGACAGAATTTACAGCTCACATACTAAAAATCATGACCGTATCTCCTGATAATACCTTTATCTCCAAGTTTTCAATTTTATGGAATTTTACCATGAGGAAATGTCACAGAAATAAAACTTTTTATTCCCTCTACTAGAAAGTGACAGAAACCTATGGTCAGAATAAACTGTACCTTTCCACTGACCCCAAGCCCAAGAGCCGTGTCTTTCAAGACTTCTTTGGAGAGGTGGACTTTTTAAAAAGTATATTTTGTACTGTATTCCTTAATTCTTTTCTCTCCTAATAGCTTCTGCTTTTCCAATTATAGGGCTGGTTTTCCATGTGTAAAGATCCATGATAGTAATTTCATGGTGGGCCGTAACCTTCACCATTACAAAATATCCCCTCTAGGGACACTTGGGTTAAGTTTCTGACTTTGGGTCAGGTCATGATCTCACAGCTTGTGAGTTCGAGCCCCACGTTGTACTCTGTGCCGACAGCTGAGAGC
Source organism: Panthera uncia (assembly GCF_023721935.1). Lineage (NCBI taxonomy): Eukaryota > Metazoa > Chordata > Mammalia > Carnivora > Felidae > Panthera > Panthera uncia. The sequence continues at coordinate 29,182,196 of NW_026057582.1, forward strand.
CTGGAGCCTGCTTCCAATTCTGTGTCTATGTCTCTCTCTGCCCCTCCCCCACTTGTTCTCTCTCTCTCTCTCTCTCTCTCTCTCTCTCTCTCTCTCTCAAAAATAAATAAACATTAAAAAAATTTTAATAAAAAAAAAAAACAAAAAAAACAAAATATGCCCTCTCTTCCACTTAATGCTTTTTTCCTTGAATTTGTCCCAGGCTAATATTTCCAGCTCTGTGTTCTTTTTTTGCTTGTACTTGCCTAGAATTGGTGACTGTCTGTTCATTGTCAGACTTGGTGCCATTTTGTGCTGGCACTTCTCTTGTAAACAACATGGAGGCAGATTGTGCTGTTTTGTTGCATTGGAGATTCTAATAGAGAAATATAATGAAGTTTTGCAGTGTAACTGCTTACCATAGTTTCTTATAGATCATGTGTTCAGTTTTTTTCATTTCAAAAGATACACATGGATATTTAAAAACAAAATTAAACGAAGACACAGAGAGAAAAGTATAAGCTTGCCTTGCTCCCACATGCCTCTAAAACTTGAAGCAATTTACATTGATCCCCTACTTTGAGAGAAAAAGATTTTAGGATACAGTCTCCTTCCCTTTTGTCTCTGTATATATAACATTTTATTGGTACATAATTGTGTGTACCTAAATCTCTATTCCTCTTTTTTATCAGGATTAAAGAGTACCATTCAACCGCCATTATGAAGTAGGAGAAAACATATGCCCTTATGCTTCACTCCACCTTCTAGTCCCTTCTAACTCCTTACATTTTTTCACCTTGACTGTTAGTTCACAATGTCAAGTCTTACAGCATTTCCATTTTGTTCAGTAAAGGTAATTTACCTTTCTTGCATAACATATAGGTTAATTCTGAAAATTGAAAGCTGACAGAAGGTTTCTAATATTATGACTAAGTAAATATTTGTATTCAGTGCAGATCCAGATAGTGAGACCTGACCAGGCAAAGGAGATGTTATCCTGTCACCATACCAGTTCCAAGTATCAAGTTCAAATGTATTCTTTTTTCTTATACATCAATTACTCAGAATTCTGTCACATGTTAGTTTACTTCATAGTTGAATGGGATTTCCTTTGCAAATTTTTGTCTTCCCAAGAATTTCTAACTCTTTCCTCTTGCTGAATTAAAGTAAAAGAAAGTAAAAGAATTAACATGTCTTTACTAAAAGAAAGTAAAGAATTAACATGTCTTTACTCCAAAGTCAGATGACAATCATTTTTACATAGGCCTACCGTTTGGATTCTTGTGTGTGTGCATGTGTGTGTGTGTGTGTGTGTGTGTGTGTGTGTCACTTGTTTGTGTTTATTTGTGCTTGTTACATTTTCTTTATATGTATATATATGTATATATATATATATATATATAAATTTTTTTAATGTTTACTTATTTTTTTGAGAGAGACACACACACACGCAGACAGAGCACAAGCAGGGGAGGGGCAGAAAGAGAGGGAGACACAGAATCTGAAGCAGGTTCCAGGCTCCGAGCCATCAGCACCAACTGTGAGATCATGAACTGAGCCAAAGCTGGACGCTTAACCGACTGAGTCACCCAGGCACCTCTGCTTGTTACATTTTCTTAAGTTGCTTTTTTTTTTTATTGCTTTTTTGATGTAGAAAATCTTCAGAAGAAATTGGAGAGACTATACAGGGAAGGTAAAATTGGCACTCCTTTCCTGCCTGCAAAACGGGGATCGGTCAACAGGAGGTTTCCCTCTCAGGGTTTCAAGAGCAGAAACCCATCAGCAAACAGGACAGAAGAGTGCAAGAGGACAAAGCTCAGAGACAAAGCTCCAATTATGTTTAGTTGTGACCACCAAGGGGATTCTAGGGGCCAGTGCTGTAGCCAGTCCCTCTGTGCGGGCTGCTGTCACATCTATTTGCTTCCGGCTTACTGCTCCTGACTCACCCACTCCTTTGCTTCCTACGGTTACAGAGAAGCTATAAGCATAAAGGTAGACATCATAAGAGACTTAACATTTTGCTGAGTTTTTCCAATATCCTGACCTGTGGTTTGAAGCCCCGCCTTCATTTTGAACCTAATGCCCTTATGAAAAGAATAAAGCTGGGACCAGTGGTGTAGGCAACTCTTCTGTGTTCCAAAAGGTGACAGTTTCCAAATGAGTACTCCTTCAACTTGTCATATCCCATTTCCATATTTCTCCTGCTCTCCCAGTGCCTCTTACCTTGGGGGTTTTCAAAGGTTTTGTTGGGAAAATGATTCTACTTCCTTCTAAAAATGAGTCAGGAAGGCAGGAGTTAAAACCTTCTCTCTGTCTCGGAATTAGAACTACCACCGACAAATGCACACTTAGAAAAACATCTTTCACTCTTAATCTGTTTTTTTACTCTCTACTTTCCAATTGAGAAAATAAAATCCTAGCTTGCTATTGTGGCCATAATTTCGAATCTCTGTGAACTAACTCTGTGCAATTATTTACAAATCACCATCATAATCAAAGTAGCATTAGTCCCTCAATATTCAATGAATAGGGAGCCTAGAATGCATAGAATTTGTGAGGCAGATGGAGTTGGACCTTATCTCTGGGTTGTGGGATTACAGGTTTTTAGTTAATTGTGTTATTTTTTTTTTTTTGCTCTTCTCTATTTTTCTTAAAAAGAATCCTACAATTGCCACGTATTGTTGGTGAAATTAAAAAGTTTAACAAAATAGGAATGTTGATGGTTTTGTCTGTTATTTTAGAGATGGAGTAAACAATTTTATATCTCTATTTTTCTGCTTCAGAGGGGGAAAAAAAAGCCTGCAAAAAGGAAAGAGTATAACAAAGGGCAGACTGTACTGAGAGCAGGCTAACCTAGTATTACCCGTGAGAGCCACTCCGAAGAGCATTGATTGCCCAAAAACTTGCAAATACTTGATGGAAAGTGGTATGACCACAAATCTCCATTCTGATTCCAAAGAAAAATCAGCCCAGAAAGGTCCCGCCTTTCTTACTGATACATGATTTCACCCTTTTCCTGTTACCCTGTACAGGGAGACAGAGAGGTGCCCAGGAAAACAGGTGCTTTCCACTAAAAAGGTAGGAGAAGAAGGTCGTAGGCACTCCCATCTGCCAGAGCTGTGACACCTGGTGCCATGGGTTAAGGGCCTCACGAAGTCAGATGATCCTAGGATAGACTAAGAAAAAAATCTGTGGCTCTGAAGCTTGCTGGAAAATCAAGGTTAAAGTGCCATTTGGCAACTCTGTTACAGTGAAAACATTTAAAGATGGGTAATGATAATTTACCTGTCATTTACCCTAGGACACGGGTGTGATCTGTTCCGAAAAACCCAAGTCCACGTTCTCTTCGGTTCAGTTTGCTTTGCCTGGAGGAGCTGTTCTTCCAGGTGCCATGTAACAGCATAACTCAACACTGGCCTAATGCGCATGAGCCAACGCCCCTACCTGAAGTTTGCAAACTCAGACCATGATGGAAAGGCAACGGTCAAATAGCATATTTGGAAGAAGCCTATGAATCATTGTCACTGCCACATCTGTTAGGCATTATCTTGAGTAACCCCAGACCCAGGCTCCTATAGGAAATGAATCTCTACTCTGTGCCTCAGTCAGTACTTACCTCTCCTTTGCCTCGTTCCCACAGTGGACACTCGCCTGGCTAACTAACCTGATGAAGTATGTCTGTGTGATGGAGTTAATCAGTGTCAGTGGCCAGAAGAGGACTTGTGACCAGCTCCACTGATTAGTTGCTTGACCTTCAGTGTCTTCATGTGCAAAAGGGGGTGATATCTCCCAAGTTTATTGTGAGGATTAAACAAAGTAAGGTACATAAAGCCCCTCACACAGGGCCGGGCACACACTAAGTCCTCACTAAATAATAGCCATGTTTGTTGATTCCATTACCCTCTCCAGAAACAACACAGCTTGATCAGGGATGTCTATGGTTTAACAATATAAGGCAGCTAGCACGAAATTCCAGATACCACAGTCTGCCAGAGTAGAATATCTCTGGAGCAGCCACAACTCTTGGTGTTCATTATATTACGTACAGTGAACAGCTGCCTACTCAGATCACTACTAGAAGTGACATTTGGTGTGGAAAGCACCTAGTGTAAACAAAATGGGGATTTACTATTTGAGCATTAGTCTTGGTGCACATTTCAGCCTATGGGTCATCTACCAAAATCAGAGGACCATAAGACCAGGTGAATAAAGGTATTATTATGTAGAGTCAATTTTTTATTACTTGTTAATGTTAGAAGGCCGTGAGTTGTTCAATATGGCTGAAAACGAGTATGACTTCAATTGAGAGAGATACATTTCTTGCCATGTCTGAACTCAAAGAGCCCTTTCCTAGGTGATATTTGTCCTAGAATCCCCCTGTAAACCGCCAGAAAATCCTGAAATGATGATAATATCTGAAAAGCACCATCATTTAAGGATATTTCTAATGTCATCATAACTCCTTTGAGTAGGGGATGAGATGAGAAAAAGCAGTAGGGAGAAGAATGAAGGAGAAAGGAGTAACTATACCCAAACACACCCATACACACACACACACACACACACACACACACACACACACACTAAACCACAGACTGGAGCCTTTCAATCCCCTCTTCTACATCAACCCAAATAAGTTACTTACTTTAAAATTGGGGCACCTGGGTGGTTCAGTCGATTAAGCATCTGACTTCAGCTCAGGTCATAATCTCACAGTCCGTGAGTTTGAGCCCCGCGTTGGGCTCTGTGCTGACAGCTCAGAGCCTGGAGCCTGCTTCGGATTCTGTGTCTCCCTCTCTCTCTCTCTGGCCCTTTCCCTCTCTCTCTCTCTCTCTCTAACAATAGATAAACATTAAAATTTTTTTAAAAAATTAAAAAAAAAAAAACACTTAGCATTGGATCCTAGACTAGCTAAGTGCTATCTTCATCATGTCAACAAATGCTATATAATTAGATAATTAATTTTAGAAACAAGTGTTTCAGGTTTCCAAATATAAGGTTAAAAATAGGTACTGGACATGGGGATTTTAAAAGCAATTAAAATAGAATAAGATGAGAGATGTGTACATGTGTCATGTCCAAAAGTCCAAAAGTGAGATGTCAACATTACAGCCATGGTCAGGTATGAAAAACAAAATTCAAGGAGTAAATCTGTCCCTAATACTAGCCTGGCAATTTAAAGGAGGGGGGGGGGGGAAGATACACTCAGGGTAAAATACTGACTATAACACTTTGACCTCCATAACCAAGAATGGATATTGTCAATGAGACTCTGGAGCACAAAAAGAGAGACCAAAGACTTTCAAGACCTTCACCACTACCTAACTCTTTGAGGAAGAGTTTACATTCCTCAGTATCCCTCCAACACACAAGCAGACACACACATCACACATTCTAAGATACGCCCTAGAACCACGGTTACCATAGATTGAGAGAGCAGCATTGGCTTTGATTCTTAGAGCAGCAAGACCTCTGAGAACACATCAAGGTACTACTTGGCTCTGGTGTGAGCCTTCTCTGCCAGCTTGCTTCTAATTTGGTTTCTACTCATCTAGTCTCTCTCAACTCAAGCTATAGGACCATGATAAAATATAAATGTAGGTGATGCCAAGAAATTATGGATATATAATAGCCTCCAGCCCTGTGATAGTGCAAAGTTAGCAAAAGTCAACCAGGGATAGTAGAGTAGAAGCCAAAGAAATCATGAAAGAGTGGAACAGGAAGGCAAAGATTCCAAAAATAAGCACAACATAAAACATAAAATAAGAGAAAAAGAGGATCTCGGGCAGGGAGTCTGTATTTGAGAGGAGAAGTAACTGAAGTGGATCAGAACTACCATGAGTAGTGCCCCTTGGAGCTGGACAATATGGCAGCCTCGAATGGAATCCATAAGAGTGAAAGAACAGAATGCCAGTCTGTTTTAAGAGAAAATCTAGAGTCTAAGGTACACACAGCCAGGCAGATAAGACTTGGTGAGACCAAATTTTCTAGAGTCAGAGCCTGGGATATACCAGCTTGGCCATGTACCATCCTGAGAAGTTTTATCTTTGGCCTCCCTGCACACTCCCCTGTCTTTGTGCAGGTGGCATTCCCCATCTGGACTGAATTTCCTTCAGAGATCATGACCCGAGCCAAAATCAAGAGTCAGACGCTTAACCGACTGGGCCACCCAGGTACCCTGGCATTTGAAAATTTATTGAGACCAATGGTGTTCTGGCACTGTTGTAGCCTCTGGAGAGGCAGTGGGGATAAGACAAAGTTCTTGCCTTATGGAGCAATAAACACACCCATAAAATAGCATCAATAGTGATAAACATCAGGAAAAGAAATAAAGCCAGGTGAGGAGATTGACAGTGATGGAAGAGGGGTTATTGGGGGGCGGGGGGAAGGTCGAAGAAAGCTTTTGAGTAAAATGGTCAGAAAAGGCCTCTCTTAGGAGATGACATTTGAGCAGTCACTCAAGAAATAAGAGACAAGTCCAAAAATAAATATGGAGAAAAGCATTAATCACAAGATTTCTTCTTAGGGAGATTTAATGTATTTGTTGAGAAGAAATTTAAGCCAGTTTGAAGCACCAGATGGGGCCTCCAAAGGACTGACTCAGACGGAAAGGAACTGATTTGCTTCTGAAGCATAGTGGGAAGAAGAGAGATAAGAAAGGAGGGACACCAGCAGTAGGGACTATGACCCTCTGTGTGACCTCACCCTTAGCTTCCACTCAAGTCTCGGAACCCGTGAAATGCTTGGTAGGCACACGGAAAATCATGAACAGCCCACATGGTTGTAAGAGCCCCAGAGTCAGGCAGACCCTGCCTGAGAGTAAGTGCAGGCAGGTGGGCAGCAGGTTAGAGAAGGCAGGCAGGTGAAACACTGACAACCCAGAAGTAGGTCTAGAGACAAAATAAAAGACCATAAAATAGCAATAGAAGCTGGGAGGAGGGTCAGTGGAAAGTCACCACTGCCCAGAAGCTCCTACGAGGATAATTCCTAATCTAAACCAAATCACTGTATCTGCTTAACAGTTTGTGAGAGTATACAACCCTGAGTTAGTCTTAGCTAGTTATGATTCAACTGTTCATTGTGTACCAGAGACTTCTCATGGCGTACAATCGAACTTTGACTACAAATAGTAAGTTGCAACCACTGTGCACCTCCAAGGCACTTTACATATATCACCTCTAATCTACATAAAATTCCTTTAAGGTTCTAAGAAAAATGGGGTTGTAAGAAGTTAAGCAAATTCCCCAAGATTACACAAAATTAAAATTCAGAACTTTCTAAATCCAAAGCCATGATCTTTATTCAACACTGAGCCACTTCCCAAAGCAAGTCGTCTGGTCCAAGACTGAAATGCCAGACAAGGGCCAAAATTCCCCCAAGGAACCGGAAAGTAAGTATAATCAGGGTTTGGGGGAGAGAAGCAAAGTCTAGAGAAAATTAAGGTGGACAGAACCCCAGGCATGGTTCCCCATGAAATATTGCTCTATCTACTCTCTACCCCAAAGACGACAATGACCACCACCGCCACCCTGGTCCTATCTGTGTCTCTGACTTCCTTTTCCTCCATCCTCCTGTTCAATTGCTATCCCCCAAATGATCCTCCATTGGTCTTTTTTCTCTCCCTCCAACGTGTCAGATGATTTCCTTTGCCTTTGATGCTACTTCTGCAAGGAACAATCTTCCCCTCCAAATCTTGAGTGTTGCCTCCTTTGCGTTATCCAAGTGACTCACAGTAGCTCCTCTGGGTGACCTTCCCCAGTGACCTCTCTTAAGGAGCACTAGTCCCAAGTCATTCCCTGCTACATTACCCCTTTATTGCCTGCTTATCTTTCATTAAAATCATCTCTTTGCTTATTTCTCCCATCCATCCCCTCCCCCCCCCACCAGACACAAACCAGAATATGTGCTTCAGAAATCCACTAAAATGTATCACTTTCCACTCTCACCCCAACAGCTGGCATAATGACTGGACCAGGGTAAATACTCAACCTCTACGGGACTCTTATGCTCCCCGAGAAGTTGGATAAATATGTCAAATTTGCAATAAACTCATCTGGCAAAGAAAATGTCTCCAAAAAGTCAAGTTTTTTGTTAAATTTAATTTTAAAGGATGATAGAATACCCAGTGCCCAGATATTAGTTTCTAATACTATTCTCCAATAAAAAGAGCCAAAATTCCTCAGAGAAATGGTAAATTTATAGCTGACAGAAAATGTACAAATGAGCATGAATATCTTCTGATGCAGGAAAGTAAGAAAGTGCTCAAGAGACACACACACACAACAGGGGTTTGCCAAAGGGACACAGGGGCCAACTGCAAGAATGGCCAAAGTTGGAATAATTGGAGCAAAATAAAGCAGTGTAGGGTTATAAACCAAATATAAAATAAATATTCATGAGTCCATACTGACTTAAATATATGATTAAGTAAATAAATAAATGGGGGAGAAGAGACAAATCTCTCATGCAGAAGAATTCCAATTAAGTTATGCAGCTATTTTGCCCTCAAGGAGAGGAAATGTAACTCCCCACTCCTTAAGTGTGGGCTGCACATAGTGACTTCCTTTGAAGCAAGATTGTATGGAAAGGTGGGGATAAAGAGTAACTTCACAGTGGAGAATCTGACAAACACTATCTTAGCCAGGCGATCAAGTTAACATCAACAGTGATAAATCATGTTAATAGAATGTACACTCGATATAATGTGATGAAAATGGCACTCAACCTCTGTGGTCTTCTTTCACAAAAACCCATGGCCCCAGTTACTCACGAGAAAATCATCAGACAAACCCAAGTGAGAAACATTCCACAAAATATCTGAGTACTGCTCCTCAAAAACAAAGTCTGAGAAGATGTCACAGCCAAGAGGAGCCTCAGGAGACATAACTTACTCAATATAATGTGTTCGCCTAGATGGGATCCTAGAACTTAAAGGGGGCATTGGGAGAAGACTAAGAAAATCCGAATAAACTGTGGGCTTTAGTGACTAGCAATGTATTGATATTGGCTCATGAGTTGGGACAAATGTACCATACCAATATAAGACATCAATAATAAGGGAAGTTGGGTGTGGGGTATATAAAAATTCTTTGTACTCTCTTTAAAATTTTTCTGTGTATCTAAACATGTTCTAAAATAAAGTTTAATGTTTAGAAATGCTTTGGAGATTTTTATAACTTGACTTATTAGTGCCATGATAATTATTCCCATATTAATTTATAAGCTTAGTATATAGCTCTAACCAGAATCCCACTCGGATTGTTTCGGGGAGGGATGGGTTTAGGGAGATAACAAAAATAACCACATTCATCTGGATGAATACTTGCTGGAGAACGGAAGATTTAAAAGACAGTTAAGGGAACATTTGCCATGCATCATAATAAAATGTACCACGAAGAACAAAAAATTAAGATAGTATGGCTCAAGTACAGAAGAAGGACTAAACAAGTTGGATAGTACTGAAAAGAATACCAAAGCAAGTGAAAGAAAATGTATGTGTATTTAACATGATAAAGAAAGCATCATAAATCACTGGGAGAGAGATGGATTACTTAACTGGTAATTTGTGGGAAAATTCAGAATACTCTTTACCTCATATACTAAACATTTTATGAAGTTCAAAGGAAAAAAAGTAAAACTCTAAAATACAGAGTTCTGGTTTTAGCTCTGATACGTAAGGAACCTGGAAGTCACCACTCCCATCTTTCCAACAGGAAGTGTTCAATGACTTTTCTCGGATCTGTCAAAGAACTGAGCTTGCAGGGCCAACTGCCAACCCCAAATCTGCAGAGACGGGTGAATTCAATGCATCGCATGGAAGATATGCTTACCTGAAGCAGAAACCGTTAGAGCCATAAACTAGTAAGAACACTTAAATGATAGTTCTCCCTAATGCTGGAAGCTGAATGGGGACAAACGTGGGAATGAGAAATTCCTAAAGGCTGCAGGCTTGAAGGGACCCTCACGCTTTCCTAGGTTTTACCTACCTCCAAGATCTCCAAAGACCCCCTCATGGCTCTGGCAGAGAGAGAAGAGTAACCATATGCGTCAACAGAGAGAGAAGAACTGTATGATAGACTGTGTGCCTTAAACGACAGAAATTTATTTTCTCACAGTTCTGGAGGCTGGAATTCAAGCTCAGATGCTAGCATTGTCATGCTCTCATAAGGCCCTCCTCCCAGCTTGCCGATGACTACCATCTTGCTGTGTGTTTGCATGACTTTTCCCTGGTATGTGCACATAGAGAGTCAGACAGACAGAGAAAGAGAGCAGGAAAAAACTCTCTGATGTCTTCCTGGAAAGGCACTAATGCTATCTGAGCAGAGCCCCACCCTGATAACCTCATCTAACCTTAATCACCTTCCCAAGGTCCCAGCTGCAAATAATACCACGTTGGCAGCTAGGGCTTCAACATGATTTTTTTTTTTTATTCCAATGTAGTTAACATACAATGTGATAATGCTAAGCAAAGTAAGCCAGAGAAAAACAAATATAGGATTGTACTCATATGTGGAATTTAAGAAACAAATGAACAAAGGAAAAAAAAAAAAAAGAGGCAAATCAAAAACTGTATGAATTTTGAGGGACACAAACATTCGGTCCTTATCAGTAACCATTGTGAAATATGCCCAAAGCATTCTCAGTAAGAAAGGCATACTCTCCAAGAGAAAAGACTTTACCATAGCCTTATTCCACCTAGGAGAATGACCTTTCTCCCACTCCAATACCTTTAGCCTTCTTGCCTCATCTAAAGAAGCTTTAAAAAAAAAAAAAAAGGTAAGAAATACCTGTAAACATCACAGAATGCTTCCCTTTCCCCACACCTTAGCACGAAACTTTACCAGTATAATAACAGTAGATTACAGCTGAAAAGGATGCCAAATATAGACTCCACCTGAGGAGTTTTTAGGCAATGCCAAAGACAAAAGGAGAGACAAAACTAAGGACAGTAGAGGAATTTTAAGGCTCTAGCACCTACAGCTATAGCAAACATTAAACACTGCCCAGCTTCTAGCCAGATTACCATAAAGCATCACACTAAAGGCCTACTACCCAATCCATTATGTTCATTTTTCAATAAAAATTACCAGGTATGCTAAAGGGCAAGAAAAAAAAAAAAAAAACAGTCTGTAAAGACAAAGCAATCATCAGAACCAGACTGAGATATAATATAGATGTTGCAATTTTCAGACAAAAAATTTAAAAATAACTATGATTAATATGCTAAGGGCACTAATGGGAAAAGCAGACAGTATACAAGGACAAATAGGTAAGATCAGTGGAGAGATGGGCACTAAGAAAGAATCAGAAGGAAATGAAAGAAATCAAATACACTGTAACAGAAATGAAGAAATGCCATTGATGGGCTCCTAAGAGACCAACCACAGCTGAGAAAGGAATCAGAGAGCTTCAAGATAGGTCAATGGCCATTTCCCGAATAGAAATGCAGAGATGGAGAGAGAAAGAGAGAGGGATAAAGAGGATAAGAAGAACAGAGGAGGAAAAGAAAGAAGGGGAAACCATACAAGAGCTGTGGAGAAATTTCAAAGGTATAACATGTTTAACTGGGAAACCAGAAGGGGAAGAAAGAGAGGACAACGTAAAGAAATATTTGAAGTATTAATGACTGAGAATTTTCTAAAATTAATCACAGACACCAAAACACTATCTAGGAAGCTTAGAGAACACTGACAGGATAAATGTCAGAAAGTCTACATCTAGTCTATCATGTTCAAACTACCAAAAACCAAAGTTAAACAGAAAATCTTGAAAGAAACCATGGGGAAAGGAATCATCTTACCTATAGAAAAACATGAATAAGTGACATTGGAATTCTTGCCAGAATCCATGCAAGAAGAAGAGAGTGGAGTGAAATATTTAAAGCGTTAAGGGAGAAAAGAAAAGCCCACCAAGTTAGAATTCTATATTCAACAAAATTAACCTTCAAAGTATTGAAAAAATACTTCAAAGTATTGAAAAAATAAAGACTTTCTCAAAAAGAAATTGAGGGAACTCATTCCTAGAAGACCTGTCCTGCAAAAAATGTCAAAAGAAGCTCTTCAAAAACAAGTTCTTCAAGAAGGTCAGTGGGGCACCTGAGTGGCTCAGTTGGTTACTTTGGCTCAGGTCATGATCTCGTGGTCCATGAGTTTGAGCCCCACATTGGGCTCTGTGCTGACAGCTCAGAGCCTGTAGCCTGCTTGGGATTCTGTGTCTCTCCCTCTCTCTGACCCTCCCCACTCATGCTCTATCTCTCTCTGTCTCAAAAATAAATAAAACATTAAAAAAAAATTTTTTAA